>NC_026006.2:69011319-69099474 GCF_000442705.2 Elaeis guineensis | reverse complement strand
CACTGGTGCGGACACCAGAGCCATCAAAAATCGGCAACATAATTTAAGTTCGATTTGGATCGAAGAAGCCTCATTAAATTGATTCTACTTCAGTTATTTATTTTCAGTCAATAAATTTTAATGCATTTGGCTTTGGGTCCATAGGGCCATACTTGGATTTGTCCACGTCACCTTTGGAGCCACCACTCTCCACATGCCAAGAGAAGAATATGCATGCCAGCATATGCCGTGCTCATGCCAAGTTGTGTCAAGCATCAAGCACCCACATGAAATTCCATTTCTTCCTTAGAATTCCTTAAGAGTTCTTGGCTACTTACTTATTTTGTTGAAGGCTGATTTCTTTCCTATGGTAGATTATAATGCTTTACTTTTTTGTGGAGGGTTGATTTCTTCCTTATAAAAATAAGAGATTCCTAAACAAATAGGACCCTTAGAGTCCTATATAAATCCTTGTATCTTTCATGAAAAAAAATAATGAATGATTTTACAAACTCACAAATACTTGTGTCAATCGCTCCGAGAGGGAGAGGGTGTGAGACCCAAAATCGCCCCACAAGGGGAGGGTGTGAGGCCCACTTTCTATCCTATTCCTTCTACTTAAGATTCAGTGTTCCTGCGACTCTGATCGACTCCACCATCTACCCACGCAAGCCTATTCCGTCAAGAGAAGATCTGTCTCCTCCAGAATATTCATCTGTCGTGCTGAGAGAAGGAGTGATTTCTTATTCTACAGATCATATGCTGTCAAGGACCTTCGTTCCTTAACAGTTGATCTTTGATTTTTTTTTTTTTATCCGATGTTGGTAAAGACCTAGTTCTTTATCGATGGATCTGTTTGGTTAAAAGATTAAGAGCCCTAATCAGAGTAGTTTCTTAACTACCACGATCCGGATTCTTATCATCTTCTTGGATTTCTCACGGGTTTAATGTTTTATTTTCTCTCGTTCCATTCTTATTTCTTTTTTTTGCATCTACTCGTGAGCATGTTTAATTTCTGCTATCTGTTTATGAAATTTTTTATTACTAATTGTTTACTGATCTCTCGAATGGCATTCGTCTGTATCATTTAGATTGATCTCGCTTTAGTCTCGTATCAATCAATCACGCCTCCTGAGCAGAGTATAGGCAACTATACTGTCTGTCCTGGGAATAATGAGCCCCTGGCCGGACGTGATTTGTTGTTGATGAACAGAAGAGAGCTTGATTATTAGGATTGATTTTCTTTTTAGGATTGTCCCGCATCAATTTGGTATCAGAGCAGGTTGATTAGGGCTTTAGTTTAAATTCAGCAATTTAAATTTTCGCAAGTTAAATTTTCGCACTCTAAATTTCGTACTTTACTTTCAAGCATTTTAATTTTATTGCACCTTATTTCTGCATCTTAGAGTTGCATGACCACTAGATCAGGTACCTGGTACCAACATCCTACTTCCCCACCCAACACCAATATGGATCCCAATATAGCAGCCATCATTAATGCTCTGACTGAAAAGTTTGATGACATGAAAAATTTTATGAAAGCCATGGATGAGAGAATAGTGGTATTAGAAGAAGCTAGGCAGAAACAACCTGAACCTGAGTCTCTCCGACTACCTATAGGACAAAGAGGTAGGAATCTAGAACTTGATCGACCTATAGGGGCACGTCCGCACCATAACCAGTTCGATCAAGATGAGCATATTCTTAGGAATGTGAAAGTCGAAGCCCCAAGTTTTGATGGTTGTCTAGATCCGAGAGAGTACCTAGATTGGGAATCAGGTATGGACCACTATTTTGGATGGTATGAAATGTCTGAAGCAAGGAGAGTTAGATTTGCTAGGATGAAATTGATGAGGCAAGCCCGACTTTATTGGGAAAGTGTAGAGCGTCTTCTCAATCAGAGAAGACAAGATCCGATAGAAACCTGGGATGAGATGAAAGAAAAACTCAGAGAGAAGTACCTCCCCACCTCTTACCAACAAAGACTTTTAGATCAATGGCAGAGGCTTACTCAAGGGAATAGATCAGTCACCGAGTATATCACGAGATTTGATGAATACCTCATGAGATGTGGAGTAGCCGAAGATAGAGTTGTTACCTTATCTCGATTTAGAGCTGGATTACGAGAGGATATTCAGCGTGAGCTCTTTCTGCGAGAGGTAACCACGTTGGAACAAGCTTATCAACTTGCCTTAGATTTTGAAAGATTTTCTAGATATTCGACTCCCCGTCGTCCTGAACCCAACCGAGTAACCCCTTCTGGATCGAGACCTAATATTAATCAAACTCCTAGTAACAGACCTCCACTTACAAATCCTATTGGGAGAAAAGAAGATAAAGGAAAAGGAGCTATAGGAGAGTTATCAAAAGGAAGTAGTTCCCGATCTCATTGCTTCAAGTGCCATGGTTACGGTCACTTTGCTGCACAATGCCCCAACCGATCATTATTCGTAGAAGAATTAGAAGGAGAAACTCTAGAAAATATTGAGGAGGAAGTTTATGAAGCTGATCCAGATTTAGCCGAGCAATTTGAGAGTACTGAGGACATCCTAGATTATGCCACACCTGAGTCAGACCTTAGGCTTGGAGTCGTTAGGTATGTCCTAGCCCAAACTAAGGAAAGTGAAGACTGGCGTAGGACCTCTATTTTCCATACCTTCATAAAATTTGGCGATAAAATTTGTAAGGTGATCATTGATAGCGGTAGCTGTATCAACGCCATCTCCACCGACACGGTTAAGCGATTAGGATTAACTCCTGTAGATCATCCTAGTCCATACCGTGTGTCTTGGATTGATTCCTCCTCTATTCCCATCAAATTTAGATGTCGTGTGCCCATCCAGCTTCATTCCTATCAGGATCATGTGTGGTGCGATGTCTTACCCATGGAAGTCGGAAGTATCATATTAGGTCGGCCTTGGCTATTCGACAATGATGTTACGATTTATGGCCGTACCAACTCCTGCAGCTTTACTCATCAGGGTAAGAAGATCACGATTAATCCTTCCTCACCTAAGGCTACTAATAGAAAGATAGGCGATGGACCAAAAGAAAATCTTAAGAAGAAAAGCCTCAATCTGATAGGTGCTAAAGAATTAGAGACGGTCATGAGTGAAGGATCACCAGTTTGGATGCTTGTTGCTAGAGAAGTTCGTGAGGATTCTAAGGTGGATTATCCTAAGGAAGTAGCTAGCCTTCTTGCTGAGTTTCATGATGTCTTTCCTGAGGATCTTCCAGATTACTTACCGCCTATGAGAAACATTCAACATGCCATTGATTTAGTTCCTGGATCTACCCTACCCAACTTGCCCCACTATAGGTTGAACCCTAATGAGCATGCTGAGCTACAAAGACAAGTTGGAGAGCTGATAAAAAAAGGATTTGTGAGGGAGAGTTTGAGTCCTTGCGCGGTTCCTGCACTACTGACTCCAAAGAAGGATGGTACATGGAGGATGTGCATAGATAGCCGTGCCATTAATAAGATCACCATTAAGTACCGCTTTCCCATCCCTAGGTTAGATGACATGTTAGATATGATGGCCGGATCCACTATCTTTTCTAAGATCGATCTTAAGAGTGGTTACCATCAAGTAAGGATTAGACCGGGAGATGAGTGGAAAACTGCTTTCAAGACAAAAAATGGTTTATATGAGTGGATGGTGATGCCATTTGGATTATCTAATGCTCCTAGTACCTTCATGAGGTTGATGACCCAAGTACTACGACCATTTATAGGAGTATTTGTAGTCGTATATTTTGATGACATTTTGATCTATAGTCGAACTAGGGAAGACCATTTAGATCACCTCCAAAGAGTGTGTCAAGTTCTTAAAACAGAAAGCTTGTATGCTAATCCTAAGAAGTGCGCTTTTATGACAGACCATATCATCTTTTTAGGTTTTGTTGTTACCCCCAATGGTGTATCTGCTGATCCTGAAAAGATTAGAGCAATAGTTGAGTGGCCGGTGCCCAAGAGTGTGCATGACGTGCGGAGTTTTCATGGATTAGCAACTTTTTATCGTAGGTTCATAAAAGGGTTTAGCACCATAGTCGCTCCCATCACTGACTGCATTAGAAAGGAAAATTTTGAATGGACTAGGGCAGCCAATAGAGCCTTTCTAGACATTAAGGATAAGATGACTCATGCCCCAATCTTACGTCTCCCTGATTTTTTTAAGGTTTTTGAAGTAGCGTGCGATGCGTCAGGAGTTGGGATTGGTGGTGTCCTTAGTCAAGAAGGTCATCCGGTAGCATACTTTAGCGAGAAACTTAACGATTCTAAACTCAAGTATTCTACCTATGATAAGGAGTTTTATGCGGTAATTCAAGCTTTAAGATATTGGAGGCATTACCTGCTACCGCAAGAATTTGTTTTGTACTCTGACCATGAGGCCCTTAGATTCCTGAATTCTCAAAAGAAATTGAATTATAGACACGGTAGGTGGGTCGAGTTTTTGCAAGCCTATACTTTTGTTTTGAAACACCGTGCAGGTGTAGAGAATCGTGCTGCTGATGCCCTGAGTCGTCGTCATACTTTGCTGTCCACCGTTAGTATAGAAGTTGTTGGTTTTGATAAGATTAAAGAAAATTATGAGGAGTGTCCAGATTTTGGTGACATACTTACCGCTTTACGTAAGGGGCCATCTAGAGAACGTAGTGAATATACCCTTCAGGATGGTTACCTATTTAGAGAAACTAGGCTGTGTATCCCCCGTACATCTTTGAGAGATTTTTTAGTTTGGGAATTACATGCTGGAGGATTAGCTGGACACTTTGGTAGGAATAAAACTATAGAGTTGGTAGAAGCCCAGTTCTTTTGGCCAAGCTTGAAAAGAGATGTCGCCCGAATTGTTGCCCAATGTAGAACATGTGCCGTGGCCAAGCAGAGAAAACAAAACACCGGCTTATATACACCCTTACCTATACCAGACTATCCTTGGCAAGATGTTAGTATGGATTTTGTTTTGGGATTACCTAGGACAGCCAGGAAGCATGATTCCATTCTAGTGGTTGTAGATAGATTTTCAAAAATGGCCCATTTCTTGCCCTGTTGCCAAACGTCTGATGCGTCGAAAGTTGCAAGGATATACTTTGATGAGATTGTTAGACTACATGGATTGCCTAAAACCATTGTTTCTGATAGGGATGTTAGATTTATGAGCTACTTTTGGAAAACCCTATGGCATCTTTTAGGCACAAAACTAAAGTTTTCTTCTGCCTATCATCCGCAAACAGACGGTCAGACCGAAGTGGTTAATAGGAGTCTTGGAAATCTTTTGCGTTGCTTGATTGGGGAACATATGGGTAACTGGGATCTTTTGCTGCCCCGAGCCGAATTTGCATATAATAGCTCTGTTAATAGGTCCATTGGCATGAGTCCTTTTGAAGTAGTTCATGGATATCAACCTAGAAAACCAATAGACCTCATCCCACTACCCATGCATGCTAGGATTTCCGAATCTGCAGAGTCATTTGCACAGCATGTCAAGAGTCTGCATAAAGAGATCAGTAAAAAAATTAGTATGAGTAATAAAGTTTATAAACAGAATGCAGATTCTCATCGACGTGTTCAAGAGTTTGCAGAGGGAGACTATGTGATGGTTCGATTGAGGCCTGAACGGTTTCCTCCCGGAACCGTGAAGAAGTTACATGCCCGAGGAGCAGGTCCATTTAAGATCATAAAGAAAATCGGATCAAATGCGTATGTTGTGGACCTACCTTCTGATTTTGGAATTAGCTCTACTTTTAACATTACAGATCTTGTCGCCTATAAAAAACCAATTCGGATACCTAGTGAGCCATTTGAGCCTGAACCAACCTTTGAGAGCGAACCTATCCCTGAGTGTCCACCAGCCAAAATGTCAGCAAAACACGATCAGATTGAGAGAATTTTGGATGAGCAGATCCTTTCCACCCGGAGTCGAGGCTATCAGCGGTATCTGGTCAGATGGCGAGGTCGACCGGAGTCTGAAGATACCTGGATCACTCGAGAAGAGCTGCAACGCATTGATCCCGATCTACTTGAGCGTCACCAGAGCGAAATCGATCCACACTCGACAGGGTCGAGTTTTTTCCACCTCGGGAGAATTGGTGCGGACATCAGAGCCATCAAAAATCGGCAACATAATTTAAGTTCGATTTGGATCGAAGAAGCCTCATTAAATTGATTCTACTTCAGTTATTTATTTTCAGTCAATAAATTTTAATGCATTTGGCTTTGGGTCCATAGGGCCATACTTGGATTTGTCCACGTCACCTTTGGAGCCACCACTCTCCACATGCCAAGAGAAGAATATGCATGCCAGCATATGCCGTGCTCATGCCAAGTTGTGTCAAGCATCAAGCACCCACATGAAATTTCATTTCTTCCTTAGAATTCCTTAAGAGTTCTTGGCTACTTACTTATTTTGTTGAAGGCTGATTTCTTTCCTATGGTAGATTATAATGCTTTACTTTTTTGTGGAGGGTTGATTTCTTCCTTGTAAAAATAAGAGATTCCTAAACAAATAGGACCCTTAGAGTCCTATATAAATCCTTGTATCTTTCATGAAAAAAAATAATGAATGATTTTACAAACTCCACAAATACTTGTGTCAATCGCTCCGAGAGGGAGAGGGTGTGAGACCCAAAATCGCCCCACAAGGGGAGGGTGTGAGGCCCACTTTCTATCCTATTCCTTCTACTTAAGATTCAGTGTTCCTGCGACTCTGATCGACTCCACCATCTACCCACGCAAGCCTATTCCGTCAAGAGAAGATCTGTCTCCTCCAGAATATTCATCTGTCGTGCTGAGAGAAGGAGTGATTTCTTATTCTACAGATCATATGCTGTCAAGGACCTTCGTTCCTTAACAGTTGATCTTTGATTTTTTTTTTTTTATCCGATGTTGGTAAAGACCTAGTTCTTTATCGATGGATCTGTTTGGTTAAAAGATTAAGAGCCCTAATCAGAATAGTTTCTTAACTACCACGATCCGGATTCTTATCATCTTCTTGGATTTTCTCACGGGTTTAATGTTTTATTTTCTCTCGTTCCATTCTTATTTCTTTTTTTTGCATCTACTCGTGAGCATGTTTAATTTCTGCTATCTGTTTATGAAATTTTTTATTACTAATTGTTTACTGATCTCTCGAATGGCATTCGTCTGTATCATTTAGATTGATCTCGCTTTAGTCTCGTATCAATCAATCACGCCTCCTGAGCAGAGTATAGGCAACTATACTGTCTGTCCTGGGAATAATGAGCCCCTGGCCGGACGTGATTTGTTGTTGATGAACAGAAGAGAGCTTGATTATTAGGATTGATTTTCTTTTTAGGATTGTCCCACATCAAACACCTTGTAAAAATCAGTTCCAAACCGTTGCTGAACTGAAAATCTGCATCCTGGTCTTTCAGCTTCAAAAACACTGCATCAAACATGGAGGCAATCCGCTTGCTTAGGAAATATTATAGACATTCCAGAAGATAGTTAAGTAGTTTCAAGGGAATATGGCCAATGCATAGTACAAGAAGAACATCAAGACCTGTTTAATTTAGATAAGCCAAAGTGAAAAGTTAGAAAATCCAAATCTCAAGGTAAGTTCGAGCCACACTGCAGGTGATCAAGCAATGAGATTTGCTATTTTCAGGGCATAAATCAAATGAAGTTTGCCCAGCAAAGAGAAACTGTGATCAGATTGGCAGCTGATTAGAAATTTAGTTTTCTATAAATCTTAAATCATTCAACGAAGTTTCATTTTTTGGACGCTAATAATTGAGAGCTAGACTCATCATGTAGCTGAAACCCTATGTCATTGTTTGTTAAAAAACAGGCAGTTCATAACATAAAACTTAGCATGCGCATGCCTACTAATGTACATATGGCGCAAGTTTTTGGAACACTCAAGGAATATTGAAGAGTCATAGGGTTCTCCATGATATCAAGTCTTAAAAAATAACTGATCTTTGGTTACATAATATAATAAACTACTCATCAAGATTACTGAATAAGTCTGTTACTAGACGAGAGTTACTTTCAACTACACATCGAAAAATAACAGATTAAACCACTATTCAATTACCATTATTTGCACAGCTGAAAGAGATTAAAAAGATATAAAATGATTCTTAGACATTCTTTTTCAATAACCAGGTCAAATGATGATGATGTAACTCAGGAAATGGTAAAAACAAAATGGGTTACCGCACACCCGCTAGGCAGAGCTCCATAAGCTCGTGTTATGCATCCAAAAAATCCTTCTGAAGCAGATGGCTGCCCAGCGCATGCGTATGGTGCTAACATACCCACCAAAGCTACATTAACAACTATACCTACCACTAGATCTGCAGCATACAACTCAAACTCTGCCGAGAAATCCCTGCCCCTCTTTTGAACTTCAGCAAATGTTGCACAACAAGAGTCAATAATTATCTGCATTGAATAAGAAGAAAAATTAACAACACCTCAAACACTCTTAGGAGTCTATCCAAGCACATCTCAGGGAATACAATGTAACAGACCTCAGTGCCAACTTTAAATAGGAAGGATGGATCGGCAAGCATTCGGTTCCGAAGGAGTGAGCAAGACTTCATTGCAAAACCTAGAGGCCAAGCTGAGGCCTTCAATTTGATAGTGAAAGGTTAAACTACTTTAAACATTGAAAACCTTCATGATAAGATGTGAAGCCTTTTTTTTTTTGGCCAAATAATGAAGAAATACCTGCAATTCCAAGTATCTCAAAAGAAGAACTTTTTGGATCCCTACAGTTTTTGCATCTTCTAACATGTCGGAAGGCAGACTGAACCCCTGCCTCTCTGATCGCTTCATTGAACTTTAGTATTGGCCCAAACTCATCGTCTTCTCCGTTATTTTTTTCGTGATCACCATCATTTCTGCCACCATCACCTCCCCGTCTGCCTGGTGGAAATTTTCCATTACCACCAGATCCATCAGGATGATCCATGCCTCCATTTCCAAAATCAAGGTTTGGATGATAGTTTGATTTAAGAACGCAAGCTTCCTTTTTTAAAGAGGCATCACCTCCCTCCTGTGGAATAGTGATTCTCGTATCTGTGGAATCTGCTTCGTCGGGGTGCTGCAACTCACTCCTGATCTCAGAGCTCCCTTTCGTCTTCTTCGAGAAAGCACCACCAGCACTTCTCTCAACGCTGAAAGAAGCTCGAAAGGTGGTCGTTTTCAAAAACAAACTGCACTCAGCAGCAGGATCACTTTGAAACCCAAAACCCCTAACCTCGACTCCTCCTTTTCTACTCTGGCCCCTCGAAAAATTGATGCCAGTACAGCCGTCACCATGAAAATAAGTGGAATTATACAATCCAAAGTTAGAACAAGAAAACGCCATCCGATTCCCTGACTGACCTAAATATCTACACCTAAAGCGCACCACTGTGTTGAACCCTCAGAATCTTGCTGGTTTTCTTTCTTGAACTCGCAAAAACAGTTTTCCTGATTCAAGAAAACCTACAAATTTCTCAAAAAGAAAAAGAAAAAAAAAACCTACATATTTGTGTGGACCAATGAAGGGCATAAGTTGCCTTGCTTAATATTGAAGCAGAATCGGCCACAGAAAAGCCTAAGATTTGGAAGGTAGAGAGGAACAATTTGTTTTAATCATTGTTGAAATACCTAAGAACAGTGAGATTTATGAAGCCAAGAAACTGGGAAAGAAAAACAAACAAGCAGAACTATAAACTAGGAGATCTGAGCACGCAGAAGACACCAAAAACGTCAAAGAAAGAAAATATATGTGCTAGAGGGTACTGATTCTTATTGGATTAGAGAGAGGTTGTTGGATTGACTCAACCGTACGCAATGGGATTGGGAGAGGGAGAGGGAGAGGGAGAAGCGGCATCGTGGAGATGTAGCCAGGGATAAGTACCTCAGTCCCGCCCGGCGTTGCTGCCCAGCTCGCGAGATGCATCCAGGCGGTGGGCAGGGATCCTGGGTTTTAGGCCGTTAGATTGCATTTCGCCATAGGCATCGAAGCCATTAGTATGGCAACGTGGACGAGGCTGGCTTGTGCACGTATCACGGTCAGGTCTTACGTGGACTTAGTCTCTACGGACACATTTGATTTGATTTATCAGCAGAATTTTTTTTCTTAAAACATCATTTTTGAATAGCTGATTTTTATGAATATAATATTTAAAAAAAATAAAATATTTAATTGATAATAAAAAAAGTGTAGTATTTCAAAATGACCTGTGTTTAATTTAATTTTTATTTTTTTAAAAAATTATGTAAAATATTTGTGATATCCTTAACATGGAAAAAAAAAACTTATCCTATTCAATACATTAATATTATTTATAAATTAAAAATTATGATGGTTAAGAATAATTTTGATCATAGACTATGATAGAGGAAGATTTAAAGTATTGTGATAGAAAAAATATTTATTTCAATCTTAAAATTTTTATTGGTTTAAAAAAGTATTTTTTTTAAAAAAATCTTTTATTTTCTGTCCTATAGAAAAATCAGACTTATGTTCTATATACATTTTTTTCATAAAATATAAAATTTTATTTTTATAAAAATATATTTTTATAATTTTTATTTTTTTTTAAATTTCAATCAAATAAAAATATTTTTTCACTTTTTGTCAACTAAATTTTCCCTCTTCACTTACCACAAACCAAATGAGTCTTAACGTCCACTCAGCTCTCCCTGTCTATTTTCAGGATTATTATCATCAAATAAATTCAAACAAGAAAAAGGGGATTAATCAACTGTGAAGATAAGGCCTGTGAACAAGTACACGGCGGTTATCCAAGATCCGGAATCATATTGTTACCATGTTTTGATGCACATGATCATTGATGGGGTGAAGCAACTCTAAATCACCTTGATGTTGCCTAATTGGTATTCTAGTATCCTTTACTTCAAAGCACCCTAAAATATCATTAATGAAAAAGGAAAGCTACAGATAGATACAATTGGGTCAATGACACCAAAATTTAGCCACTATGATCCACAAGCTATTGAGATTTCTCTTCCTCTCACTTCTATCAAATTTTCTATTATTTTCTCTCAAAACTTATATTACAATAATCATCTCATAGCAGTTGTTGAAGCTGTATCTGTAAACTCTTTATATTTATAGTATGGTCAAACATAATTGCAAACAACTAGTATTCTAACTTTGTCAATCAATTAACTATACTAATGAATACAAATACATGATGGATATTGATATGGCACAAAACTAATCTCCCTATCATGGTTGAACGTGTGGTAAGCAAATTTGAAAAAAATTGAATTCTAAAGGTTACGCAATAAAAAAAGAAAGGATGGTTATGATTTGTAAGGAAGGAGGTTATGACTCGTAAGGATGGTTGCGGCTTATAATAAAGGAGATCATCGCTCATCTCTTGATTTTCCTCTCCGATCATAACTTCCTTCTCTATATAAATAGGGCCAAACAATCACAAAAAGAGAGATAGAGGGGCAGCTAAAGGTTTTTAAATTATCATAACATATCTAGTGGCTCATCCATCATTTTATGTTAAGATTTGACGCCTCGAGATTCAGCCCACATTAAGCCCACAGCGAGGCTCGCGGTGAAAAATGGAGTCCAACGAGACCAAGATCATCCGAAACGGAGCTCGGATGGAGGAGATACGAACTTTTGAAGTCGGCACGAGAATCGAGGCGGTGGAGGGCCGCCGGCGACCGGTGGCGGGCGGCAGCGGCGCGGCCGCAGGCGCGGCGTGCGGGACGCGCGACCCAGGCCTGCACGGGACGCGCGACCCAGGCCCGCGCGAGACGTGCGACCCAGGCCCAGGCCCACGCGGGACGCGCGATCCAGGCCTGCGCGGGACGCGCGACCCAAGCCCGCGCGGGACGTGCGACCCAGGCCCAAGCCCACGCGGGACGCGCGACCCAGGCCTGCGCGGGACGCGCGACCCAGGCCCACGCGGAACGCGCGACCCAGGCCCGCGACCCTTTGCCCCGGTCCACGGCGGGGCCTGTGGACCGTGTAGGCGTTTTCCACACGTTTCTCGCGGTCCACGGTATTATTCCGTGGACCAGAGCGCGATCCGACGGCATGGATAGCTCCCGGTCTTGATCGGACGGTCTGAAACGTGATTTGGGTTGATTAAGGAGTCCTAATCATAATCTAAGTCGTGATTAAGGTCTATAAGAGGCCCTGTGACGAACAGAGAAGGTGTGGTTCGGATTTCTCGCCGTACAGCACCGTACGAACCCGAGAAGAGAGAGAGAGGCGGAAGCGTTGCTGTGAGAGAAGGAGCAGGGTTCCTGGACAGCGGTCGCCAGGCTCTTCAGGGGTTCAGGGGGGTCTTCAAGAGAGAGAGAGCTTTTGTGAGGGGAACTTCAGGTGAGAGAGAATTGGGTGTACAAGGGTTGAGGGTGAGGTCTCCTCTTGTAAAATTTCTTTTTCATAGTGAAGTTTGCATGCCCCGTGGAGGCGAGCCCATTTGTGGCTGATCCACTTATTTTGATTATTTTTTCTTTTGTTTTGTTTCTTCTTTCTTCCTGCTGCATCGCGTGGTACTGAAAGGATCTTGAGAGGTGGTGTCCTGACCAGACATACACCAACATTTTACTTTGTTGGTTCTTAAGCTAATCTCTTGCAAGTCCTATTCATATCAAGCCGAGCATTTAGATCAAGCTTCTAAAGGCCAAACTTAGATCGAGCTCCTAAAGATCTAGCTATCAGGATCGAGGCCAAATCTTTCAAATCGAGCATTTGAGACTAAGCACTCTATTCTATTTTTTTTTTTTTATTTTATCTTTTCAATTTCTTACTATATTTTAAAATTTTTTTTGACTCGAGTATCCAAAGACTTTTATTGGATACACTCAAATAAATAGATTTTTTTTTTTTTTAATGTAGAT
This sequence comes from Elaeis guineensis, assembly GCF_000442705.2. Lineage (NCBI taxonomy): Eukaryota > Viridiplantae > Streptophyta > Magnoliopsida > Arecales > Arecaceae > Elaeis > Elaeis guineensis. Next base: position 69,086,636 of record NC_026006.2, on the reverse strand, counting down.
CAATGTCTCTTTGCAGATTGACTGGCACCCTCCAGGCCTCCACCATAGTTTGGCAAAATTTTGACATCAATAGATGTATTTAAGTCTGGAACATCCCAAATTTCTTTTTTAAAAGGATGAACATGAAGAATAACTAACAGTGTAAAATCTAGCAAGAATCTGCAAATGGGACACCATGCACTGGTGCATCAAATATTATAAACCAACAGCAAAACACATATAGTCACCAAAGTTCCTTTCCAAATGTTTATGCCCTTCTCTACATTCTCTCAAATATCAAAAAATTTTATTTCCAGAAAAATAAATGGACTAACGCTAGGTACAGCCTGGTCATCATAGCTTCTCCGTCCCTTTGATTGGTGAATTCCCTTGCTCCAGCTTGAATCGGCCCCGCGAATATTTGTAGAGCATGCCACATCGCTCATCCCGACGGGGCTCCTGCGTTTCGGCCAATTCCTCCTTCCTGCTACCGGGTCCTCTAACGTCATCGAAGCTATTTGCTTAGCTCCTGCCTCCCGAGAAATCCCCCCACCTCTTCCTCGTTTCCGTGGCGCTACATTCCTCCAATAGACGCCATCCATCCGATCTCTGAAACCTAAACTCGCTCCGAACGGCCCACAACCGTGAAGTGCCTCAGAATTCTGGCTCAGATGTTTGCTTCTTGCTCTCACCCAGCCCTTCTTCAAGTCTCCTTCCTCCAAAACCTTCACAACTCCAGCTCTACTCACACTCCCCTCCACTTCTCTCCTTCAAAACCCTCTCCTTCATCAACTCCTCCTTCCAAGCTCCCTCACAGTGCCCCCCCTCCACCACTAACACCACCACCACTAGCCGCAGCAGCAGCAGCTACAACCATCTGATCCAATCCCTATGCAAGGAAGGCAACCTCAAACAAGCCCTCCAGCTCCTCCCCCAGGAACCCAAACCCACCCAGCGAACCTACGAAGCCCTCATCCTCGCCTGCACCCACCGAAACGCCCGCCCCTACGGACCGATCGTCCACCACCACCTCATCGACAACGGCTTCGACCAGGATCCCTTCCTCTCCACCAAACTCATCGATATGTATTCGCAATTCAGCTCCCTCGTCGATGCCCGCGACGTGTTCGACAAAACGCATGTGAAAACCGTCTTCGTATGGAACGCTTTGTTGAAGGCCTTTGCGCTGGCCGACGAGGCGGAAGAGGCCCTCTTCCTCTTTCAAGAAATGGGCCGAGCTAGAGTTCCGCCGAACAGCTTTACTTATGCCCACGCGCTCAAGGCTTGCATCGCTTCCTCGTCCCATTCGTCGTTGGCTTTCGATAGGGTGAGGCAGATCCATGGCCACATTGACCGACACGGATTCGAGTCTAGCATCTACGTGGCGACGACTCTCGTCGATTGCTATGCCAAGCTGGGGCATGTTTTGTACTCACAGCGAGTGTTTGATAGGATGCTCGAGAGGAATGTCGTTTCATGGAGTGCCATGATTGCCTGCTATGCGAAGAATGAGCGCCCTTTGGATGCATTGGAGCTCTTTCGGGAGATGATGCTGAGGGACCCTGATGCGATCCCCAATGCCGTTACCATGGTCAGTGTTCTTCAAGCTTGCGCTGGTTTGGCTGCACTTGGACAGGGGAGGCTCATCCACGCTTATGTCCTTCGAAGGGGACTCAATTCCATTATACCGGTGGTCAATGCTTTGATCGCCATGTATGCAAAATGTGGAAGTCTGGGGACTGCGCATCGAGTTTTTGATGGGATAAATGGTCGGAGAGATGTTGTATCGTGGAATTCTATGATTTCAGGTTATGGAAGTTATGGCTTTGGCGTTAAAGCAATCCGAGTCTTTGAGGCGATGATTCGTTCTGGGACATCACCAAGTCCTATCACGTTTGTGAGTGTGCTGGGCGCCTGCAGCCATGCCGGGCTCGTGAAGGAAGGAAAGAAACTTTTCGAATCGATGGTCCGGGAGCATGGTATCACACCTCGAGCAGAACACTATGCTTGCATTGTGGATCTCCTCGGTCGTGCTGGCCAGTTAGACGAAGCAGCTAGGATCATAGAAGGGATGCGAATCGAACCAGGTCCCACCGTTTGGGGTTCTCTTCTTGGAGCTTGTCGGATCCATGGTCACATAGAGCTTGCGGAGAGGGCATGTGTTCGCCTGTTTGAACTCGAGCCCATGAATGCTGGCAACTATGTACTTCTAGCTGACATATATGCAGAAGCTGAGATGTGGGAAGAAGTGAGCAGAGTAAAGAAGCTTCTCGAATCACAGGGGCTGCAGAAGGTGCCAGGATGCAGCTGGATCGAGGTGAAGAAGAAGATGTACTCATTTGTGTCTGTAGATGAAATGAATCCTCAGATCGAAGAGCTTCATGCTTTGCTGGCTCGGTTGGTGAAGGAGATGAAGGATAAAGGTTACATCCCTAATACTAAAGTTGTTCTTTATGATCTAGATCAGGAGGAGAAGGAGCGGATTCTGCTAGGTCACAGTGAGAAGCTGGCTGTGGCTTTTGGCCTCATACATAGTGGTAGTGGAGAAGTGATTAGGATCACAAAGAACCTAAGGTTGTGTGAGGATTGTCATTCTGTCACAAAGTTTATTTCAAAGTTTGCAGAGAGAGAGATTCTTGTAAGAGATGTGAATCGGTTCCACCATTTTAAAGATGGCGTCTGTTCATGTTTGGATTATTGGTAAGCTTGATGGTTCACAGCCCCTATCCAATTGAAAACTTCTCATATTCGAGAGATGATCGAGAGGTGTACAGCACCAGGTTATGACTTAAAACTAGTTACTAGGATCTGTATAGGGAAGATTTGAAACCTTTGTTTTTTGGTTTATCAGCATTATCTATCTAGTTGTTGCTATTTATGCCACAGAATGCAGTGTAAACATGTCACTGTCATTTAACATGATTTTTCCTTGTGTAACATCTTTAAATTCTTTCTGATAATACATCACAGATATGACCATGAAAAGAAAAAAGACGAGAATCGCTTGTATAATTTTATCTTTATTTAGCATGCAAATAAGCACCTCGCACAGATCCAACCTGTGTGCATGATTGAGTATAGGAGATGCTACAACTGATTTACTGGTAGTTTCTCATGAGAGCTGGGCTGATCAGTCTGGCAGGAGGAGCATACGGACCACTGAATCCATAGTTGGTCTCTTATTCCTGACTTTCTTCCAAGCAAGAGATTACTATCTCCTCCCTCTTCTCTTATTCCTGACTTTCTTCCAAGCAAGAGATTACTATCTCCTCCCTCTTCTTTGCTTGCTTGCAACTGAACTGCCCATTAAACCTAGAGTCCAGTCTCTCCGGCCTATGACTCCACTCTCTAGTTTTCTCTTATCAGCACTCCTTCGACCTCCTCTTCCTCATTAGCCAACCAATTTGAAACCCTGCTCCCCTTCGTCTCCAAATGCACAACTCCACAGCTATATGTCACGGGCTTAGCCACAGGCATGTCATAGGGGTGCTGGCATGGGCATGGTACGGTGCTGCGAAGGATTTGGCATGATCAAAATTTGCAATGCTGCTCGATATTTTAGAATCCCCCGGATGGGATTTGAAGAGATGCTTTGCTGAAATATTGAGGGAGCAATGGTTCGCCAAGGAGCGATATAGCCGTGGCATGATATATGTGGATACTCGAAGATTCCTTTTGGTTTGAGGGGTACGAAGCTTTGGCCATGTATCTGACTCCCCCAGGCCCATAGGAGATAGGTCTGTTGTGGCACGATTGTTGGGCAATGGTGGTGCCACGCCCGAATGATCTCACATGGAAGCGTTCAGGGCAGTGCTAGTCAGACGATCTAGCCACATTATGCAAAGAGGGGATATTCGAAAGGCTTCATTTTCGAGGGGTTTGTCCAGACTACTCTATGCATTCTTGATTTCTGTGATGGAGCGAAAAGGTGATAGAAGACTAGTCAGGCAATAGTGTGGCATACCCAAACAGGTAAGTCTCGTGAGCATCGCAGGGTGATGTCTTGCGGGGATCCACGAAAATCGGTCGGTCGTGGAGTACAAGCAGGGCTTATGAAATATCGATCAGAATATATGCCTTGAAATTAGGCCAAGGATCAAAGATGTTCAAGAGGATCATGCTGAGGAGAGGGCAGCTTCATGCAAGGATCAGTCGGTCAAAGATATTTATTTGATGGGCAAACTTGGATGCCAATATCATGGCAGTGCACAATATGCGAGCAGACCGTGAGTTAAGATGTTGGGCGGTATGCCATATATCTTCAGAATTGTGGCAGTACACAGTGATAAGCGAGCAGGTCGTAAATATTATCGAGCGGTATAGCCATTGATGGAAAGGCAAATCGAGGATGTAAGACCGAAATCGTAGCATAGGAGCTTGTGGGGGAGCTTGGATAGTAAATTTGGAAAGGCTCGGATGTGTATGATCGGCTGTAGCTTCAAGAAGCTGCAGGGCATGTCAACTTGGTAGTTTAGCTGGGCGACATTAGAGATAAGTTTGCCCGAGCCTCATGCATAGCAATGCTGCAGCATGGTTGTGTTGTATGGATTTGATCTATATAGAACTGAAGGGCAACTTGATGGGTTGCAGATCAGTAGCACAGTGGTTATGTCATAGCACAACAGTATACCGAGGATCGAGACATCTTGGGTAAGCATTACTTGGCTTGAGGGACAGAGCCTTAAATTAGCACAGAACTGCCGAGCTATAGAGCACTCTTAGGAAGAGTATACGTTATGGCACGGAGGCACGCATGAGCATTGCAGTTCGAGGGGTCGGTTGCTTGCAGCCACTTGAAAGTGTCACTTGTGTTCAATGCAATAGAGTTGCCGGACAGGGGCACAAAAGTGCATGCTTGGCTTTGTGGCTGGATAGCTGCTTGCTTATTGGTATGTCTGAGGAAAGAACTCAAGAGGACTGGTCTTGGTATGTACATGTCGGGACGCCGCACGGGAGTTTGGATAAGAAAACACTCACTCCATGGTATATAGACATCAAATTACAAGGCCCCAAGGAGTCCTAAATTTATCTAAACCCTCATTTATATTTTCCATATCATGACCGATCACCATATGAAATCATGGATTAAAATGAAAAACTAATGAAACATCCTTCTCTAATTTTTTTTAGTTGCTCAAATCTACCTGGAGGACTCACCATACATATGTAGAATGTTTAAAATATGGTGCTTCTCTGGTAGATACTAAATTAAACTTCATCTTCACATCATTATAAGTTTTTCTAAAAATTTGGTCAAAATAATTTTAAATTATTAAATGTTTATGAACATTCTAAGCTTATTGCTCCATTTATTCAATCCAATATGTTATTATAGATGCCAAAAGATGAGAAGCAATATTTTTAATTACCTAGCATAAGAGGATTGGTGCTGGCGCCATTGTCCCTTGTGACTTGCACCATCATTTTCATGCTTGTCACCTGGCACACGGCATGGCAAAGGATTATCGCCATTTACCGCAGCCACAACCACAACGACGATGAAAATAAGAGGTTATACCTGAGATCTCAAGGCCCTCCTGTATCTCATGGTTCCTGGCTTGAATAAGCATGATAATCCTCCCGCCATCGCATATCCTGGGGTCATCCTAAGTGGGGACCTTTAATCACTTCATATGAGTGGTGAAGAAAAGTTTCTTCCTACTGGCGACTGTATTGCATTGGTGTCAGGAGCAACCAATGCTATACTATGAAAAATCAACAGAAAAAGTCAGCCATGCTGCCCGATAGTCATGCCAATTCAAAGGGAGTAACAAGGATGCAATACCAGATTTTTTTTTTTTTTTTTTTCAAACACACCTAGATTACATCTGTTTGAAATTTCCTCAAAATATTAAATCAGGATACTCCCACCTTCCAGAATTATAGTGGACGATATTAACCGACTAGACGCAGCTCAGGCATCTTTTAATATGAAGATTGTCGTACTTTCAGACTGAGTAACGTGAAAGATTCTCATCGGTGGTAGGTTTCCTTATTGCGCACGTTTGATAATCAATAAAGGCTTTATCCACCTCGAGACCAGGTAGTAAGTAACACTCAGAATTAAACAGGATGCTCAGAATTAAACTGGATGGACTACGAACAACAGCAAAATCAAATTGATGCTGCTAGCATACAATCCAACTTGCCTATTCCAACCCAATGATATGCCAGATTGCAATATACACTGTATTACTACAAAACAAGGACTCATATAAGAGAATTGGATTGTCACATTCATTTAATTAGCTTCTCTATGTTTACAGAAATTGCACCAGATTCGTCATGGATGCAAAGCCCCACGGGCCAAAAGAATCACTGTACAATTAAATGAATATAACACGACCAAGCACACTGCTTCCCAGCACACTAAATAGGCTTCTTTCAAGGCCTCTATTCATCATCGCACTTGAGGGCCATCCTTTGGGACAGAGACCGACCTTGCCTGCTGTTCAGGACATCAAAGTAGGATCGGAGGCGGTATCGATCAGAATTTGTGGGCGAGAATGGCGGGCTGAGGGCAAGAGAGGGGGCTTCAACCAGAAGAAAATACAGCAAGCATACTGCTTTTGAATACTGAGAAGAAGCTTTCCCTGTATTTCCCATCATCTCATCAACCTGTATTGATTGTAAACACCAGATGTTCTTAATCAATCACCATACTCTCCCCGTATAAACAATTAAAACCAATATCTAAACAGTTTCTCACAAATTCCCACAAAAAGTTTGGACAACCATGATACATGTTGTTGTTCGAACCAAATTTCAATACATAATGCAAGAAGTAGAACAAAACCCAACATCAGCCAAATCAGCCCAGCTACCATGCATATCATATAACAGCTAAAATTAAAGTAGAGATGGGATATTCTACTCACAGCACCATGTCTGCCGAATGCGAGTGCAGATTGGAATATTATCTCAATTGCATCTGGCATCTCTGTAGTTTCTGCATGTGATTTTTTTTTTCCTCTTAAGAATCAGAATCTTGTTAATTTATAATTCAGTTAAACTTCGAGGACTTTTTACTGCTGATCATTAATAGTTCTATTTAAAATCATACCAGCAATCTGCCCAAAATCCACAGCAAGCTCCTCTGCATGCCCAACTTCAAGAAGAAATTCTTTTTCGATTAGCAAACACACAGCAACTGGCAGTTTAGAACCAATGCAGCTGATATATTCTCCTGTATTGGAAGCATCCTTGTTACTCTCCCTAGTCCTGGTCTCCGGAGATGGGCTTCCTTCCATAGCTGAAGCAGCCTGTGCATGGCAGATGTGCAGCGCTTGCTTCCAAATTGCAAGAACTACTAGCTGAACTGCAAATGCTTCCAATCGTCTACCATTTTCAATCTTTCAAAACAATGTTTCCGATGGAAAGAAACATGTCAAGTAATGATTTTGAGGAACAAAAGAAAAATTGCGATCATGAGCTAACAATCGCGATTATGATCTAAATGTGTTCTAAAAATGATCAGAAAGACTCAAAACATACAAAAAAAAGGGGGCAGCATACTAATTTGGTATCAATTGGATAACTAAACAAGCAAGCGCTGGTGCATATCAGATGGGGTCAAGTAACACCACAGAAATGATACAGAAATAGAAAATAAACTAATAAATCAAACCACTGAAATGCCAGTCCATAGATAAGAAACTTTAAAGACTAGAACCAGTGTTGCTCTATACTTTGTTAAAACGATTAAATTTGGTTCAGGTAAGCCTCTGACTCAACTAAAGCAAGGGAATATCTTATTGTTTTTGAAAAGTACAACAAAACATTGTCCAAGATACTATAGGAATATAAAAGAGAAGCCAAAACCACCTTTTTCCATCAGATGTTTTACCTTGTCTTTCACCAACTCTGTTATGACAGACGCACATCGCTGCAATGATCTAATCCTTGTCAAGCAGTGGGCTGATGGCTGCTCCATAGCATCTCCCATGTCCATTGATCCTTGTGAAGTCTCAGATGCTGGAGAGCTGTGACTTTCCAGGCTCCCAATGGCACGAGTTTTGTTGATTGCTGCACCAATTATTGGCATTGGTGCACTTAATGCACTAAACTCTGGAGATGCAATTGGCGAACTTTCTGATTTGCATGGTGAATTGCGTGACTGGGAGGCACTAACTGGAGAAGATGACATCTCCAGGGGTGGTTCGGGCACAAGGACATAATCATGGTCAGCAAACTCTAGAGAATCTATGGTTGTAGAATCTATATATCAAAGAAAAGATAATTAGAGCCAGCTAATGAACAAAATAGGAAAAAAGCAAAAAACTGAGGTTGACACCTTTCGACGAAACATTGGAAGGTCTTTGTTCCATGGTTAACTTGGTATCGTTGGCATTTCCACCAGGAGTTCTGTGGGAATCATGCCTATAACCAGCAGCTTCTAGACTATTCGTGGAATTATATCCGGAAACAATGTCTATATTTTTGGATGTGCTACGAGCAACATTATTGTCTAATCTGATATCAACAGAGAATCCATAAGTGGTCCTCACTGAGCTCTTTTTCATGGCCAGAGATGGACTTCCATCTTGCCCACTGGATTCATCATCTAAAGGGAAAGGCAGACAGTCTTCCTGAGAACTTTCTCCTGATGGCCTAGTTGGATTACACTCAACCAATGGAGTGTCATCTCTCACATTGCATGATGTCCGCCTGCTTATGCAATGTAGAAATTTACATATTTTAATATGTTTCAGAAAATGGTGTATGGTAGGTAATACTGGAACATTGGATTCAGGATTCTTTACCTCAATCTTTCATCTAAAGGATGCTCCAAAAGAAATCGGTGGTTGAAGAATTCTTCAAATGTTAGACGCTCCACTGAAAGCATGGGCTGTGTTAGAATCATAAGGTAATACATCTTTATCATTTTACCTTAACACTTCACATGGGTGAATTCAAGGCAAAATCATATTAGCCAGCACCAGTGGAAACTGAAAAGGACAAATAACAGCTCCTAGATATGCAATTGCTAACAAGAGCATGAATACTGTTCAATAATATCTTTGAAACTGCACATAAGCCTTGTTCTCTCTCTCTCTCATGCGCACACATACATGAACACATGCACATACAAAGAGACGCACACACATACACACAATAATATTTCCCAAATCCGAGTCTGCTCTTGAGGTCAAAATTGTCAAATAAAATCAGTATGTCTGGTCGTATGCCAGTTGGCGAAAGAAGAAAACAAAATCAAAACCTAAAACTGACTCATACTTTTACAAATGTCATACAAGGCAATCACACAAATACTGAAGATCCAATGTTGCTTGCCCAGAGAATTCATGGGAGTTCTATGCCATCAACATGATACAATTTCAAGTTTCAAACAATTGTTTGCAGAAAGATTGTTGATACATCTCAGGCTAACAAAGAATAGTGACCTTGCAAGGCAAACAACAAAAAATTTACCATCCAATACTACAGGAGCAGATATACAAAATGACTCTTAAGAAGAAGACCAAGCTGATGGTGACAAGAGAAGCCAGAGGTCTGTCGCTTTGTATAAAGGTCATTAAAATAAAAATTTAGTTTGTATGCACATTCCTACGTACAAAATATATTATTGCCTGGAAGTAGGGAAATAGACTCTGAGAAGACAGAAATTTCATAAGGTTAGCAATCATATTGATCAAATAAATCGTCAAAAAATTGATTACACTAACAACTATGAACTTCTATCATTGGTCTACATATAATTCGCAAAAATAATGCCCAATCTAGGTAGAAACTAACACCTAAAAAGGGGAAAAGGGTACAAAACAAACTGTTAGTAGCAAGACACTTTTACTTGGGTACCTAACCACTCTGAGATCTCTTTAAATCTTGATCCCACACGTGCTTCACTTCCTTATTCAGTTTTTTTCCTAAGAGGTGCTTCCATGAATCCACAGCCAAATGCAGTCCTCCACCTGATCCCCTTCAAGAAACCATGGGCCAAATTTATATCAGGGAAAAGAATAGCTACGATTGAACAGTTGGAATCTTTTATCACAAATGCTTTCCCTGCGCTAAAATTTTGCTCCTACATTTGATGTTTATAAGCATCGGACCGCCAGATTACTCCAACAAGAGCAACTTCTGTTTTAGAATCTGATTCTCCCTCTTACCATAAAATTAAGTGACACGTATATGTTTTTGATTGCTAGATGTATGCTTCATGCACACTTCTAACTAAATATTTCTATGTTCCTATATATGTGCTTCCTGCACACTTCTTGGTTTAATTTTTCTCAGCAAGCTGTTTTTCCCTTTTTATTCTTTTGCCTACTTATACTTTAGGCACTAAAAATTAGATGATTCTCATCTATTCTCCCTAAAATCAATAACTGTAGTGAAGGCAACAATATCCATAATACCACCAAAGCTAGTACTAGATATAGTTTTCATAATGCAATAATAATAATAATAATAATAATAATTTCAATCAAAATCTGAAATGCATACCTGGATTACGGCGCAGTAATTTTTGGCACAAATCAATGCAGTCATGGCTCAAATTGCTATCAGAAAGTAAATGTAGCACATTTGCTTTGCCTATGTTCTGAAGCAACTGGTTGAGAAAAAGATACTCCACTATTAAGACCAGAAAACTGTATTGTATAACAAGCTCAAATATAAATAGCCAAACCTGTGGATGACTATTTCCATCAAAAGGAGTTTTTCCAGTTATGAGTTGGAATAGAATGACACCAACGCTCCAGAGATCTGCCTGCTTTTCCAGAACAAAGTGAATAAAGCCAGGTTGAGAGTTATGTAGGTGGTAACTCTTATGTGGTCAGAGATGGGTGTCACCTTTGCATCATATTTCTGACATTGCATTACTTCTGGAGCCATGTAAAGAGGGGAACCACACAGAGTTTCAGCTAGGCCACGAGGCTGCAGAGATCTGCAGGGAAGGAAGCAACCATATAAGCTTTGAAGTTCAAACATTAAAGATAGTTGAAGCACCATACATTACAGAATAAAGGCTCCATATAAAATCCAAAAAGAATGACAATCAGAGAAAATGCAATATATGGACACTATAACATCTAAACTGACATCACTGATAATGTTAAGCATGTTATCAGGATTGGAACTAAGTGCAAGAAACCAACTAGAAATCAAGATTTAATTTCCAGTTTCATAATGCATCATGACTGTGTTTGACACCAAAACAACTCACTTGATTAAGACATCTTAAACTGTTCTGGTTGAAATCAGAGAGATCAAATAGACAGAAAATGGGAGAACAAGAAAATAAAACATGATGCATGTAAAAATATAGAAAGATATCACATCTTAGAGCTTGAGATATTTGTATGAAAGCAGGAGGATCACCATACCTATTGTAAACCATTTTGGCCACTTTGGGTAGGTCCGGACAAGGTTCAAGAGCAAGATCTGCCACATCAAAGGCCAGCTTATGCATAACCTCTGAAGGGCATAACTTTTATATATGGTGCCCTTTCCAATGCAACTTTTTTCTTTGAAATTGAGGTAATTATTAGAGATCTATAATGTGACAACTCACCAATAGCCCTGTCAAGCTCCAAATGGCCCTATTTCATGATCGTTTAGGCCTTTGGAACGCTTGATCAAACCAAATTCTATCATTTGGGGAAACTTTTAGACCGAGCTATATCTTCCATTCTGGGAGTTACATGGCATGACAGAAGGTAAAGTAACTAGAAGTTGAGATCTAGCTCCAGGAAGATTTTAGCTTTTCCATGATTATTCCTTAGTCATTAGTTTAGAAAATTTTAATATCTTTTAACTAATAGAAGAATTCGAACAGATTTTGGGACTTTAGATCGCACTAGTATATAAAATGGTGCTTTCATCAATTATATTATTGAATTAATGACCCCCTCCTTCTGAAGTCCATTTCTTTATTATTATTTTCCATGAGAGTCCAAGTTGTGCAGATTGAAACAATCACCACCTTATGTTCCCAACTGAATCACATATCTTGTCCATACCACGAATACTTAGTACAACATAAATTGGTCAACTTTTTCCGTTGCCATGAAGCACTGTTTTTAAAAGGTGGCAGCTTGAATTCAACCCCACTTAGGACCCAATTTCATAAATCATCCCCATATTCAAGTAAACAGCATAGTGAGTGCCCAAGTAGCTCACCGAGGTGGATCAAATTTAGACTCTCTTTTCAGGCTGATCAGGTGATAGGTGGAGCAACTCAGCGTGTTTGGCATGTCATGGCTCAATTATGAATACCCATCCCCTTCATTAGTCCCAAACACCTTAGCTGTAACTAGAGAGTTTCACTTATTCTTGTTTAATTTATTAGTTCAAATTTTGTATTGATTATTTGACATTTTATAAAGTTGCTAATTCCATTGACTTAAGCTATTTTTGTTTTAGAGAACTAACAAAAGCTTTTTATAACCTGCTAGAAAAAAAATCATGTTTTTTACTGGCTGATACGTCATGTCACATTAAAATAAGTCATTGAAATAAAAGTATATTAAAATACATCATGTCCATTTACTCATCATTTTCTAATTTTCATATAGTATATTAAAAGTAAATATTTTTAGATATATCCATTAAGGCATCTGCTCAAGTGCCTTCCTTCTGCCAAATTATTAGTGGTCCCCTGCCTGGTTTTTAGTGGGAGAGAGAGTGGGGGAGGGGGGGTGACAACTTGAAGATCTGGATAGTTGTATATCAAGAACTATGGGTTTGGTGTTGTCTGGTAAAGATAACCATTAGTCTGGTTTCATTCAGAACCATGTGTTCTGCCAAAATGATCTAGTTTCTATTTAACAAGAAAATGCTTGTGTTCATCACTCTTTCTTCTTCTATAGACTGACAGTCAAATTATTTCAAGTGAAATGAACCATCAAAATAAAAATGGGCAGAAAATAAGTCATATTATGTGATTGTTGTGATAATTAAGTAGGACTATCAGTTTCCTAAAGTTAAAGCAACTTTTTCTGAATATATAATGCAAACACGAGAACTATAGCCTGAGATATAGGGTCGAAATTGACATGGAAAGCATATATCCAATTATAATAACCATATACAGGACTAGCAACTCAAGACTGATAGATTAATTTCACATGACGATCTATTTATTTTTCCCATGATGAAGCTTTTATGAAAAGGAAATAGCATCAGCTGCATATTTAACATAATCTTTCCAGCAATGAAAATGAAATAATCATATGGATTTAGTATGATAGTCTGAACTGAAAAAATAAAGAAAACTAACCTGGCAAAGCCAAAATCTGCAATTTTCAACACAGAATTGCCATCAGATGTTGAAAGAAGTAGATTCTGTCACATAATAATCAGCTTCAGAGCTTTCTCGAAAATTATGAACTACAGAGTATAATGGTTATGGTGCTCATATTTGATCAAAATTACTATTAAGAACATCAAACCTTTTTTTTCTACTTTCCTTAAAATATACAAAATGCAAGTTATCCATGTTGAAAAACTTATTAGATATTACAATGAGTTTTGTTCAATGGATAATAGCATAGTTTTCAGAACTGTCCTGAATCGGGAGGTTCAGAGCGTGCCGAACCGGACCGGCGGGAAACGGGATGGTTCCGGCTTGAAAAATGGCACATGCCAGCGCCGAAGGAGAAAGAGAGGGAAAGAGAGGAAGAGAGAGAGAGAAGGGGAGGGAAACGCCAGACGACGCCGTCGGAGGGCCACGGAGGCATCCACACTCGTGTTGCCCGATAAGGGCTTTAACCCAGAGAAAGGGGGGAGGGATGCTATCAAACAACGGGGATGATGGTGGAGAGGGATCTCCAGCACCGCTGAGTGGCCGCCGTGGCCATCGGGTGGTGAAAAAATGCTACACAGAGCCGCGACTGCAAAACAAAGACGATCGCCCCATTCCTCGCTTCGCATTTTTTAAAAATAATGATGAATAGTGAAGCCGTCAGTGGGTCTGTCGGACTTCACTATTTCAAATTTTTAAAAAAAAATCAAAAAACAATGAAGCTAATAATGGATTTAACAGTTTCACTATTTCAACATTTAGAAAAAAAAAAGCTCAAAAACAGTGAAGCTGGTAATGGATTTGCCGACTTCACTTAAGTTGTCGAGCTTTTCTAAAAAAATCCGTGAAACAAAGGCGATCGTCCTTGTTCACGACCATAGAGCCGCAGGTAGCGTTTACGCCACCCGACGGCCTCTCCGTCAGACTCTCCTCGGTCCTTTTCTTTCCCTCCACCCTCTCTCTCTTCTCTATTTTCTCCTACAGATGATGTAGAGCGGCCCGTGCAGCCCTCCGGTGGCCACTGGCAGCATCTCCGCTGCCTCAACCTGCTTCCCTCCCCTCCTCTCTCTTTCTCTTCCTCTCTTTTTCTCTCTCTCTTTTCCTTCTCCACAGTTCGTCCCTTCCTTTATCGGTTCGTGCCGATCCGGCCTGGCATGGGACCGTACTGATTCATGCTGCCGCCGACCGAAAGTGTCTAGTACCGGTTTTGAAAATCTTGGATAATAGTGTTCCACAGTGAGGAGGAGCGCATAGCTAAGGGTATTTACATGGATATTTGGAACACCAGAGAAAAATTTAGGATTCGCACTTCAAGCCACTAATTTCAAAACACGATTCTTGAATATTAGTCAACAAAGATATAAAGTTATAAAGTACCATTTAAATGGAAAGTTCACAAACTTCAAAATGAAAATACAGAATTCCAAGCATGGATTATTACATTTTTTTTCCTTTAAACATATGTGATGTTTGTTCAAATAGTTTTAACATGCTTGCGTATAAGTACAAACTCATAAAAAATCCACACACATGAAAAGTCATAAAATTAAAAGCTTAATGACTATTAATAGATGAATGTTAAATGTAAGTAAAAACATCAAAAGTTGCATATGAAAAGCAATTTATTAATAAGCAAGATCCAGTTTAGATTTAACTTTCTATTCACTCATAGGATCCAGACAGTCTGAGGGACCACCAATAGCTCCTCTCTTCTCAAGAATTCATATATCCTTTATCAGTCTATGGGCAACCATCTCCCCAGCGTAGGTTTAGATTTGACCTCAATAAGAAAATGGGGCACCTAACAATACATCTTCATCGTCCAAGAACTATGCCCCTTACATTTTAGGGTGATGATAGGATTGTACCATGATCTGCTATACGTCCCTTACCAATACCATACCATACCGATCTCACATCGGTACACTATTGTGCCATATCGACACTCAATATAATATATTGTACCATAACGAACAACGTACCGACACTATAATAGGACGATAGCAATACACGATCCGGTACCAAGATAGTGAACCTTGGATGGTACCATTCAAGCCTTTTTTCATACTTTACTTAGAGGTCTGGAGAAAGAAGCAATAAATAGAATATCCCTAATCTATTGAAGGCTTAACTGAAAATTAATTTCAATAAATGATTAAGATGAACCATGCAACAAATACTGAAGGCTTAAATGAAGATTAATTTTGATAAATTATTTAGATGAACAATAACCTTTGAAGCTAAACCTACAAAAAGTTCCAACTTTCAAAAGTTAACGTAAATCAAGGAAATGGCTAAGACAACATTGGGATCTTGCATATATGAGAGAAATTATAAGTTAATGTAAATTAAGGAAATGGCTAAAGACAACATTGGAAGCTTGCATATATGAGAGAAATCATCAATGCCTTCAATCACGAAAATATCATTTTTTTCCAAAATCGTCTACTTCACCAAATTTAAATGAAGAACTTCAAATTGTTATCTATCAGTAGTTCTTTGATCCCATCCTTCAACACTTCCATGAAGAATCTGATTCCTTTGGTAAAGCTATATAAGTATTTCACAGTTTGTCCCCGTCCAAAAAATTATATGACATAAAATTAATAATCATATATGCATTTCAACTTTATCAATTTAATAAACAACGTCTATGATTCCACACCCCCCCCCCACCCAAAGAGAGTAGACAGTACATTCATCTCCTGCCCTACAATGATCACTGCAGATTCAAGCATTCGAATTGACAATGCAAACTTTCAAATTATTTTGAGAAAGATGCTGCACACCTCAAATTGATATTATAATCTGTGATAATGTAAAAAGAACTATTGTGTTCGCCCAACCAGTGTAAGCCCTTAAATACTTTGCATGGAATTCAGAAGGCAAGCCTCCAATGAACAAAACCCTTTCTCCATTAATGAACTAGAAAACACCTTATAAGAAAGAGTAAATTCAAGCTTCCAGATATTTTCATACTTTGCCCTTGAATAGGCTGGACATAGGTTACCACAGTGACTATGAGAGATGGAAATTAGAGATCAACAAACAATATATGCAGTAGAGAAAGGTAGAACGAACCTGTGGCTTTAGATCCCGATGAACAACATTATTTTCACGGAGGACCTGCAAACCAGCAGCTGAAGAAGAACAAAACGTTATGAGAAAAGAAATTAGCATTTTGGGTTAGTTGCATGCAATATAAAGACATATGTGCAAAGATATCAAATATTCCAAAACTCAAGCTAAATGTACCTAGCTGTCGCATGAAATTCTTTGCAGTTGCTTCCGGAACTCTTCCATGGCGCTGTATATACTTGGATAGATCACCACCTCTGCAGTACTCCAATATGAGATATATCCTCCCAGAGGCCTAGAATAACAAGATAGGCAAATATATAAACAAATACAATTATTAAGCAAGATTGTTATGATATAAGGAGCGCTCTTCCTCTCTATGAAATTGCTTTAATTGAAAGAAAAATCCATAACCAATATGCATTTTCTTAGTTAATCAAGATTATATTGTAATTTGTACATTAGTAGAAAACCCTTCAGCCTGTATAAATTTTCTACATCTTCTTCTCAGATTTTAAATTCTCAAATTGTATCCATTCCTATGTAATTGAGCCATGTTTGGCTTATGCTTCATATAAGGATGCCATCTCATTCAGTTCTCCATCATGTTGCTCCCTGCCACCACCATAACCATGCACTAACGGGAATACAAAATCCAAGTCTTGGCAATCCATCCCTACCAAGCCTATCCCATGTACATTCATCACTCTCACTGCTCAAGCTCCTACATCAAGTAGTCTAAATAACACTTTCTTGATTGCTAAGGTACAACTAACACGTGACAATCACAAGATATTCTGAAGCTGCATCTCCATATTATTCTTTGAATTTCATTCGAATTGAAGACATCCTTGACTGAATGTTCATCCCTCCATACCCCTGTTTACACCACACCCTAACCAGTAGTGGAAGTTCAAAGGCAGACTAAGTAAGGCCACATGCCGATACCTGAGAAAGCTGAGTAATGATGAAAAGGGGCCTTGTCCATAATAACGAAAAGTAAACTGAGCATTAAGGTGCAACAGACTGGCCAAGCATCGGAGTTCGACTTAACAGGCCAAGTGCAAAAGCCTGCTAATCAACACCGAAGTGCTAGGTAGCAGGCTGAGTACCAAGGTGTAGATGAACACCAGAGTGCATAACAAGCAACCAGATGTTGGATTGAGTAGTGAAATCTATTGGCTTAGAGATCAACCTAGCATAAGATACTTCGAGAAAAATCTGAATAATTAATTATCAGCCTGGAGCAAGGTATTGGGTAAAACAAAATCGAACAGTTGGAGGGCAATTACCAAGGATTAGAATGTGAAGACTAGAGGTAATGCCTGGAATCTAAACCAAAAGTGGTAAAGGTCAGAAACTAATGGAAGCGATGCAAACCAACATACAGATGGCAAGTTAGTAATCGGGCATCTATCTGGCGGTTTAGACAGTCATGTATAAATTTTAAGTTGTACCCATAGAGAAGGATCTTTTCTCGAATCATTGTCATGTTATATTTTTGTAACTCTTTTCATTCCCCATAGCTCAGTTCCTTAGGAACTACTCTCCAAGTGGGTACCATCTCGGTAGTGGAAGTCCTCAAAGGTTCAGACCGTAGGACCTACTACCACTTCTCTAACCTTTCTGGTTCAAACTGGCGGCATGCCAGCAAATTGGTCCAGCTAGTATCTCGGTCCAGCCCCTCTCGTATCCAAAAAAGCAAGCAAACACCTCCAGAACCCAAGACTATAATAATTAAATGAATGTTCAATTTTCTATCGAAATGTCATCCCCATGAAAACAAACAAAATAAGTAGAGTCATTCTGATTCCCTTTATTCCTAAACCATATCATCCACCACATCTCTACATCATTCCAGCAAGGCAGACTTCTACACGCTAGTTTCATTAACTAACTAAGCCTCTGAACTTTGATTGGCATTTCACCAATACAAATCTAAGGGGTCAAAATCTCTAAAACTGTCCAGTAAGTTTAAGCTTTTCTAGATACAATCATCAAAAATATACCGACTGTTCACTTCATAGACATACACTAATAGTCAGGTAGCAAAAGTAAATGGAGTATATTTCCCAACTACTCAAAACCCTACTCTAATTTGATTCAATAACATTCCATCCTCAGTAAATAACATTGCAAACTGTCCTTTTCTCTTATTGCTTTTATCCCAAAAAAAAAAAAAAAACAATGAGAAAGGGCCTCACAGTCAATACTAGGTCCTGCTACGCAAAATCAGCAACCTTGTTCAGTTGTCCACACAGATGGTGAATTATTACAGAGCTATATACCTATCAATGATATATGGTAATAGTGTAAAGAATCAGTAGCAGCCATCATTCTCCCATCCAGAATTTTTTGGAATACCGGCAACCATCTAAAATGGCAATTTCCGTATCTCAAATTCATGGAATCTAACGAATTGACCCCTCATGTTTCCCCATGATTCCTCGTCCGATTGTCAATTCATTCTCATGTGCACCAAATCACGCAGATGAGCAGGTAGGGCATCCAAAAAGCCCCTTAACAGTACTATCTAAATTCCAATAATTCGAAGAAGAAAAGAAACTCATATCTAATGGTGCAATTCCGCCTCAATCAAAGTTCCCAACCAATGTCATATCTTCACTTTGAAGAACTGATACAAGATAAAGAAGGATGAAAGAATATGGCTATCGCGAAACCAGATGTCAAAGATCTAGCTAACATGGAGGGGCCAAAAAAAAAAGGAGAAGCGCCGACAACAAAAACAAAGGCAAAAGAAGAGGAAGAAAAAGACGAGGGAAGCAAAGAGACCAACCTGGATGAAGTCGTGAAGGGCGATGACGTTGGGGTGGTTGATCTTTCGAAGGAAGAAAACCTCGGAGAGAAGACTTTCCTGGAGCTTCTTGCTCATGCGCTCCATGACGATCTCCTTCACGGCCACCTCCGTTCCCCGAACCCGGTGCCGCCCCAGCCACACCTCTGAGAACGCCCCCGATCCGATCCGCCGCCCTATCATGTACTCTCCAACCACCCGACCTCCTCCTCCTCTGCTGCTGGGGCTCGCCATCGACCTTTTTTTTTTTTTTTTTTTGCCTTCTCTTTTTTAATCGAAGAAGAAAGAGAAGAACCCTAGACGAGACAACGAGGACGGATGGAGAAGAAGAAAGAAGATATTTGCGTTCTTCTCCGCCTCTTCCGGTTCCGTAACGAGCTCGAAAAGCGTCCGTCCGGCGGACGAGAGAATTACGGGACGGGGGACGAATCGGAACAGAATCTTGAATAAGAAGAGGGAAGCTTCTGATACTACGTCTCCGTCCAATCCACGGCAGGTTGATCTGTTACTTTAAACAGGGGTTCTTTTTATGAAGGTTGCGACCCATGGGAGGCGGCCAATGTATTATCTTTGGCGCTCGTTTGGAATGATTAATAACGCGGTGGGTGAGGGCTAACATGTCGGTCCAAAAAGATAAAAAAAATAAAGGTATGACAGCGGACGCGTAAAACATCGCGTGATGGAGCAGAAAACCGATGGAAAAACTGACGGTGGATGATGGTTAGGTGGAATGTCAGACTGCAAAGACGCCCAGTCGCGTACTGAGAAAAGACAAGATAATCATCACCAACAAGGCTGGGTTGGATGAAATTGCCGGTGATGATCGGCTGTTTATAAAGGAACGTGAAACGCCGTCAGGTTCCGGTGGCCGAGAGGAGCCCTTTACGTACACTGGACCACAACCCAAAAGGAGGGAAATTAATTTTTTTTAAAAAAATATTAATAAAAAAATATTTATAAAAAAATTAAAATTATTTAAAATTTTTAATTATATTTTATATTTTAATTTGGTATAATGAGAACATCAAAATTTTTATAAAATTTTAATTTAAATTCTCACCTATCTTTAGTCCTGTGAGATAGCGTGACATATATATATATATATATATATAGTAAAAAAAATTTATATGACAAAAAAAAAAAGCTCATGTGAAAAAAATTATTTTTTTATATTTTTTTATTTAAGATATTTTTTTTGGACAGCTAAAATCGATGATTTTTATAGAGTGATAGTCTATTAATCGACGAGCAGTGGCATTGTGCGGTGATCAGATCTTCATTTTACAAAAAAAATAATTTCTCACCTTACATTAGGGATTTCACTTATTAGCATTTAGCTTAGATTTATTTATAATTCATAATTTTTTCATATTTTAGATACCATCTCTTTTAATTCTCCTATCTATCTTTCTCCACTAATGTGCAATCAATGCAAGTTGCAACTAAAATGAATCAACAATCGACGATGGAAGAACGATGAGAAAAATGATAGATTAAGAAAAATAAAATCCTACTCGCAAGAAGAACAAAAGATAATGTAAAAAAATTATCTCCATCGTAAAAATAGATGACTGGTCACTGTCTTCTCACCGATCGATAAACTACCCCTCTTATAAATTTTTCAATATTAAATCATCCAAATAAAAAAATAATCGAATTACACAACTAAAAAAAAAAAAAAGAGAAACATCTTATCTACATCAATTTCTCCTGCCACATATCTCTATCATGTAACCTCACATGGCCATTTGATAATGGCAGTCGGATGAAATCTATGATCAAAATTTAAATTAATTTATTTAAAAATTTGATGATTTAATTATATTAAATTAAATTAAAATAAAATTAAAAATTTTTAAATAATTTAAAATTTTTTCATGATTAACCCCCGATCTAACTACAGCTAACCTGAAATTTCTTTTGGCCGTGATAGTCTGCTTCCAGATTCTAAACCATGCCAAATCTCACCCATGTCATTCACGTCCCCGCCATTACCGTCAGGACAGGTGCCATCACCGGCCATCGGTGCTACCTGATCACGTTGCCTCAGGATACCTTAACAAAGCAAATGGAATATAAATGAAGATTCCTATTACTTCATGTTTTCTTCTCCGCCTGTACGTGAGCTTTTGACATTCACCATGTTACAAAGGCACGAATCGTGATGACCCCAATGAAATCAATTCCCCAGATGCGATCCTAGATCATTGCTTGGCATGATATTGGCCGTAGGCAGAATATATTGGAAATGTGCTTATAATTTTAAGCATCACTAAGAAAAAAAACGTGACCGTACAATATCAAATCAATATTTTTCAAATAAACATAATTATATTCACAGACCTCCTTAACCTGAAGATTTCAAGCATCCTTTCTGACAACACTGTTTTGCAACAAAGCGATGACCTGGAAGGCCATCAGAATTTCCTTTTCATCTCCATTGACATTTCATTTGGACAAACAGCCGGCAGCCACCAGGCACTTCCCACCCACCTAAACTGATTCTCGATCAACCAAAGGAGGAAATATCGTTTCACTTCTTGATTAATCTCAACACATCCCCCACGAGGTGCAACGAACCAGTCACTAGGACCTAAAAGAAGCATGAGACATACGTTATCAAGATGGCATACATGATTGGTAAGTGATAAAAAGTAATACAGTCATCAGAACGTTGTTGGTTTAGGGATTAAGTCTATACTGGCAAAAATCTTCTTGCTTCCAGGGTATCCGTTGCGCATAGAGTTATTCTATACATGAATTGCTATCTAAAACGGTACACATCATAAAAGAGTGCGATACTCCAATCAGGCAGAAAAAAAGGGGAAAAGAGAATTTTCTTTTCTTTTCTTTTCTTTTTTCACGTTGGAGAAAACAATATGGCATAGGCTCACATAATGCATATTGTCATAATTATAGTGCAAGCCATAGTGCAATGTCACGTGTCTCATTTTTTTTCATGAATAGACAAGATTATACTACAATCTCAAGCAGAAACTTAATGACATATCCCATCATTAACAAGATGCTTTTGACATCTGACATCAGGTAAACTACAAAACCAATGAACTTCATAGTTTGACATCAGATATGGATATCCATAAGAATGATGCATTTGGATATTAGTAGAATATAAAGGCCAATTAAGTAGTTTCTAAACTGATGCAGCACAATATCATCTTTTACTTGGACATAAAACAAGCCTGTACCTGGAAACGAGTAGATCGGTTTTGCTGAACATGTTCCCTGAGCCACTTAATAGCTAAAGGGAGCGAAGGAAATACCGAACTGTGTTCATGGTCCCTTGTGCTACTTAGTCCTGCATCTTTTCAAGCGATAATCCATGATGTTATTTTTATCAACTGCTACTAAATAAAAGAAATTATCAAATGAAAATTATTATCAGACCAAAAAAAAAAAGATGAATGAAAACTATTATCATGCCACAAAAAAAAAAAAGGATCTGAGGGTGAATTTATTACTTTCTTATAGGTTCTATAATTAGCCAGAAAACCTTAGCATTCCTTGTACAAATTAAGAAAAAACAAGCATAAGATGACATAATACCTTTTTCGCTGTGGGTAAGGCTTTCCCACACTTTTTGAAGTGTCAACTGCCAGGACAAATCCACATGCTGAGAATCTGCTGGTGCCGATACATGGGAACCAACCTTGTTATATACTGACTGGTTTGGTACAAAAAGAGCCCTATGGAAGTGGACTCCTGAAATAATGACCACCTTTATCTTGGTTACACAGTCATGTCCAAATAAATGAAATTTCACATAAAAATGTAAGTGCAGTAATAATTCCTGGAAAAAAGTTAGTAACATAATGAATAGCTCCAGCATTGTTGATTAACCCAGCATTCCCCTAAGATACGCCAGATCAGAAAGCACCAGATCCCGTGCTCTCTGATTGCTCATGGAAGAATTCAGAGAAGAGATCTGTCTTGGACTACCAAAGACTAATCTGCACTCTGCTGAATTCCCAGAAAGCAGGACACGACATCATGCATAGAGTAGATCGTGCGGATCTGGTTGTAATTAATATGATGATTCTAGTTAATCATAAACCAAAAGATTGATGTTTTATGCAAATGCATAAGCTTGAAGCATATAAAATGATTGAGCCTTATAATCAGGGAAGAGAAATCCCTGTGATCATTCACAAATTTGGTGCATAAACACAACCACTCCCCTGTGGTGGTCAAAACAGCCACCATATGGCCCTCTTGAGTAGTTGAGTGCACATCGATCCTCTAATATGGAAGTAACATAGATATATAGATTGGAAGTCCATTTATGGCCCAGTGACAGCACAAGAAAAAATGCCATTGCTTGAATATCATGATTTTGTAAATTATTTTACCAGTTTGCAGGCTGAGCAAAGTCAAAAAAAACATTTCAAGGTATTGAAACAATATCTACAGGAAACATGATAAGAAGATGCTGGAATATGGGACTGGTAAAACAAAAATATTACAATAACTGAGGAAAAAAGCATGTAGGACATATTTAAAAAGAAATAAAGAGGACATGGAATTCAATTGCAAGTTTTCCAAAATTTAAACTAATTATGTTAGGAAAGGATAAAGAGCTGCATGAGGCAGTGGGATGGGTGTATATTGTTGGCTGTGAAATTTGATCATTATCTGCACGAAACCACTGAATCAAATGCAAAGCTTTCATGAACTGAGTTGATTCTCCCGAAACATCAAAAGATTTTTCCCCTTGAAACTTACCATACTGGGCACAAGTATTTACAAGACGTGGAAGCAATAACTGAGGATCTCTCACTGACATGCAATTGAACAGAAGTATCTGCAATGTTGTTTTTTAAAGAACATTAATAAGACCTCACTGTCAGAGATAATGGAACATAAAGAGCAGGCTGGGAGAAACTAAATAAGACTTTACCTGGCTAGCATTGTGCCCAGCAAAATGTTGTTCCCCCTGGGTATCTGAATGTTGAGTAACATCTCTAATGGCATGTGAGAACCATCTTGCACACACCTCCAAACTTTCAGGGCTATGTGCTCCATCCAAATAGAAAACCAAGTCCCCAAGGCTGAAGTTCCGCTCTTGCGACCTTAAATGTGAATCAGGGACAATTTGTGCTCGTCCTTGCAAACTGGTTATTGTGAGGCCTCTGACAAACTGGTCAGGTAGAAAGGTCTGTTTTTCATGCAGAACATGACGTTATCCTGTATATGAATCAAAACAGGAAAAGAAAAGAAATACACCAGCCAATCAATGAATCAAACTTACAGTATCTTGAAAATTAATGCCTTCTGCATTTCCAGTTTCCTTAAGCCAAGCTCTAGACAAAGAAATTGCAAGGCCTGCATTTATGTATTGATGCTCACCATCAAGTCCAAGATGTAGATCCTTCAGTGCTCCAGAATCCAGAGGTGATACAACATGCAGAGGAATCTGCAATGGAATAAAGTCAACAATGTCTCTTACATGGTCATTGGATATGTTTACATTCTCGTTTATGTAACAATGTAGGTTGTGCAATATCTTCGTTGGTTGAACTTTGCTGTGCTACTTACACCTAATTGAAAAGCCTTATCCTTGAGCACAGACATTGCTTCTTCTGGCTGAGGCACAGTATAAGCTGGAACTCCTTGCTGCATTGAAATGAACAATTGGTGGAATTTAATGAAAATATGAAAAATTTGCTTGTAGCAGGTAGTAAGTTATTTTCATAGAAACAGTTCATGAGAACATAAAAAGAACCTTAAAGATGCCAGATTTCTCTCCAGCAATTTCACCCAGTGTATTTCCTGTTCATAGAACATGGAGCATTTTGAAGCCAAATTAACTTTCTCGAAGGCAACAGCAATTGAACTTTAATCTGATCATATGCATCAAGGATGTCATGTTTACTATGACTCCTTTTATGGTAATCTTCCCTGAGTGTGTGCAAACAAGATATGTATTTTCCAGACTCTATTCTGATATGCTAGGTGAATAAATATTCTAAGCTGCAGACACATCTTTTTTTTTTTTTAACCACTATGAACAGCATGCAGCTCATTCTCAACTTACACCACTCTGGTGAAGGAACATAAGCTGGTTAAAGAGTTGCCTACCAATTTGAGTCCCCGACAGCAGTAATCTGATGGATGAAATCATGGGTCACACAAAAAGATTTTTGTTTATTAGATGAGAGCATGATCATCCAAGAGGGAAGATTGACTAGGATAGGCTCCAATGAGTTGTATAATTTTAATCCCAAGGACCATGAGATTCCTAGAACAGAAATTTAGAGAGTTGTCACCAGTAGCTGTGGTAGTGGGCAAAAGGAGAAAGGAAATCATCTTTAATGCAAAACAATAAAAATGAGTCAAAAGCAGATGACAAAAGAAAGCGATCAAGGAATCGATATGCAGGATCATCTCATTGATTTCTCATGAAGGTAAGTAGGACAATATTTTGTGGAATTGCGCCTTAAAGGATTTGAGTTTAAAATCAAATTATTTTCAACCAAAGGCTATGCAAACATCATATGAGGAGAGAAGAGAAGAAAGTTGTTCCTGAATCTGCTAGACCATGCAGGAAAAAAAAAAAAAAAAAAAAAAAAAAAATATATATATATATATATATATATATATATATATTCTGAAGTTCAGATAGAAATTAGTCAAAAATTTGCAACATATTCTAAATCACCATAGACCATACCAATTTGTAACATTATGCTCTAATCCACCCTATAATTGATCCCACGCACTAATCACAACATAGAATACATATTATAATTCCATTTAGTTTATTATTATATGTATAAATTAAACCACTCATATGTTTTAACCACCGTGGGATAGGGCCATCCAAGTTTTTCTGTTGAATGGGACCTCTTGTGTACTGACACTCGGGACGGTGGATATCTGATATCAGCCCAGTCCATTCCTTAATTTCACCCATCCTAACACAGAACTACTTTCTTGGGAATTGGATCTATAACTAGCAAAAAAGAGATAAGGGCATATAAGGGATCTTCAATCCAAACTTACTAGGAACTCAGTTTTCATGACAAAGTTTTTTAACACTAGTCCCTTTTTTCTCATGAGTCCTCAACAATCTTAATGAACCTTTTGAGCATATTTTTCCACTATTTGTAATCTATCATATTCTTTCTGTAGATAAAATAAATTTACATTATTCGCCTCCAATGTCTACACAAATAACTATTCCAAGGTTGACCTTCATCATAGAAAATTCAATAGACTCAGAATTTTGATTTTATTTTTATTTTATCACCCTCTCCTATGATTTTGTATTGTTGTTTTGTAAGTGAAATTTCGTGATAACTATTGCAATTTTAAATATCAAATATTTTTACTCAAGCTACTGCAAATTATGAAATGAATGGACAAAGAT
The DNA here is from genome assembly GCF_000442705.2 of Elaeis guineensis. Taxonomy (NCBI): domain Eukaryota; kingdom Viridiplantae; phylum Streptophyta; class Magnoliopsida; order Arecales; family Arecaceae; genus Elaeis; species Elaeis guineensis. The sequence goes on along the minus strand of NC_026006.2, from coordinate 69,060,107 downwards.
CTCCACAATTTATTGTTGTCAGGAATGTACAGTTAGATCTTTCAACACAACCAAAAAGACTGTGACAGCTTGTTCATAATTCTATGCAGAAAATATATTTGAAAAAAAGGGAAACACAACTAACCAAGAATTTCCATATGGTCGTACCCTAGGGAAGATATTCCACAAACAATAGGTTTCTGCACCTGAAAAATGATGACTAGTTTTATGTCAATCGACATGCTCCAAAGTGAGAACATTGATAAAATAAAATAATGCCCTTCACTTATTCATCCTCTAGTCAATTCATTTCAGGCAATGAAATATCAATAAGATATGATGATATAAAATACTGTTAGAATTTTTAAGGAACACCCAGATTATATCACCAAGTCATGATAGTTTTTGCTGGAAAATCAATATCTGGACTCAATAGCATTTGTACGAACCACATTAGTTGCATCAAATTTTCCGCCCAAACCAACCTCGAGAATAGCAACATCTACCTGATTCAGTCAAAAATACATTGTTAAAATAGTGATTGGTTTCTCCTGATTTCATCTGTATAGGAAAGATTGATGTACAAAATTGCAAACTTCAACATTTATAGCCAATATAAATGTGATAAAACAACAAGAAGAGAAGAGGAAATCAACATGAAATCATCAAAATGGAAAGAAGCATTATCGCAAGAAAAAGTAGAGAATGGGATTACATGAAAGATCTTGTAACACACTGGTCTGCCATGCAACACATTTTGTACTGAAACAAATTTGCACACATGCCTGCTTGATAAATAATAGACAGGCAAAGACAAGAATCCTTATTGAATTATAATGGTATAATGCACATTAAGATCAAAGTTATGATGGTCAGAGGAGTAAGCAGCAATATCCTCATACACACCAATGAGGTCTCTGCTTCCATATCAAATCCTGTCCTAACATAAAAGCAATGAAGGTGCTTAACAATAAATAAGCTAGAAATAACCCTTCAAGCTAAATGCTTAGTATGCTTGGAATATTATGAGAATCACCTTATGATTAACTTTCAGGAGGTGGCACTCCAATAAAAAGTAACTCCTTTTTTGGAAGTTGATTCTTCTTGCTAGGCAGTTGTTTGTTACTTTGTTTTGCCTACTTTCAATTTGAATTAGTATTTCATAACTATATCCTACAGAAAACCATATCTAGCAAAAAAGATATTTTTCTAAAAAAATCTTTTACCTGCTTACATTCTTTAAGCTGAAAGTAAATCAATAGCTTCAGAAAGCTGCTCCCACATTGCTGGAATGAGGCTTGTTTAAGATACTTCTTAATCTAAAAGGATTAGATGTAAAGTTATGAAGCTATAGTTAACTGCAAAGTAGGTGAGGTCCAACATATCTCCAAACTGAAACAAGGGCCATATAATCGTATTTTAAATGCTGTTGTGATAATATTATACCAGGAAAAAAAGAAAGAAAGAAAAAGACAAGAGAAAGCCATGCTAACTATGATATTCAGCCAAAGAGCAAAGCTGACATCAGTATGGTAAGCATTTAATTTACAAAAATCCAACACACAATTCCATATTAGGCTTCTAAGGATAAAAAGGATATTATAAACTTGTGTCAAACAAGACTACACAGATATACCAAAGCAGCTAAAGAAAGACATTAACAATAGCACCAGAGATCTATGACAAAAGGAAAAAAAAATAAAAATGAAAAAAAAATGAAAAGAATTGCAATGTTGACCTGCTCGGCTGAAAATATCTTGAATGCAAGCAAAGCTAGGAAGCGGAAGTAGGTTGGCATGGGTACATCATCATTAGTTTTCTCCTGCAAGACAGAGCAAATACACCTCATGAATCGATTATTCTTAAATTAAAGGCAACATTTAGGGCCTACTTGTATGACTTTTGTTTTCTTTTTGAGTTTTCAAAAACACCAGAACAGATATGAATTTAGACTGAACACGATGAAACCCTTTTGCTTTTTTTAAAAAAAATTGTTTTGTAAAATCTTCATAGCTTTTGGAAGCACAGATTTATTGCTTTCAGAAAAGAGTGAAAACAGAAGCAAGGAACAGCAGAATTTCATGCAAATGCTATCTTCCAAATCAAATCTCGATGTGCTATTTCACCGATTTGTAGAGAAACAGTACACAAAAACAGCAACGGGCCTTCTCAAGCTATTTGTGCTTGGAAGCCAAAGCACTTAAGGTAGCTCATAATCTCATTAATCTGACAGCATTAGAAATGCAAATACCTGCAGCCTGTTCCAACACCACCAAAAGTATTCCAAAAACTTCTCTTCTGAAATTTCCACCCTAAAATTCTCAGGTCAGGAAAAAGAAGAAATCAGTACCGACTGCAGCTAAGCTAAAATATAACAGATTTTTTTTAGGGATTAACAAAAAAGAAAAAAAACATGCAGAGATGCACTTGAAGTGCAACGACGAGAGGCCTATACAACAAGCTATATCAAAAAAACCAACCAAATACCAGTTCTTGCATTTGGCAGAAATCTTTGCAACTGAGAAAGAACAACATCAGATCCTGATCCCTGACTGGGTCTGGAACTACGGTACTTGATTAAGTGAGCGAATCCAAAAGCTTACCCATCTATCCTGAACCGCTCCCGGACATCGATTAAGTGAGGGGATGTAAAGAGCCCAGTCCGAAATCCGCAACACCGCAGAATAGACTCAGTGAAGGCGCATGTCGAACCCTATGAGATTTATTCAAGATTTCATGCACATAAAACCCACATCCATCTGATTCTGCAATGAACGTTAAGAAAATGAGAGGCAAAGCAAAGCATTGTATTCACCTTTCCTTTAGTCCCGGCGACATGGATAACTTTCAGTCGAGAGATCGGACCATCCAACTCCAGCATCTACCAACCCAAACAAAACGTATAACTGTGGAATGCCAATAGCAAAGAGGGAAGATGGCTACCAATTAGAAGAGGAAGCAGAGGCACCTTCAGATAGTCAAACATTAGATCGAAGTTGTCGCCCTTGTTCGTCCCATCAGCTCGAGTGCGTCGAGTGATGAGGGAGGACAGGCAATTCAACGACTCCTCGTACGCCGTCGGCGAACTGTCGCGCTCCGGCGATCCAACGCCTCCTGCTATAGAAATGAACAGCCATCATCAATATTACACGAATCCTGGAAGGAAGGACGGGTGAGTAAATTACCTCCAGCCGCCATGCCTAGATTCGACGATCCGGCGCGAAGCGGATAGCTTTCTGGAGCTCGGAGGGAAGGAGCAACAAAAAGCAAGCGACTCCGGGTGCAGCGGAATGGAATATTTCCTCCGAATCCCCGTATAAGGGTGGCGGCTGGTACACGGGCAGATGGGGATGGGGTTCGAGGCGACAGGAGAGCGGGCGCCACCATAGTACTGGCGCGCGGTCAATCAATCCGTACCTAAGATTTTTTAATCACAACAACTCAACGAGAACCAAAGCGCCTTCTTTGCCTCTGTCGATCTGAACCGCCCGCCTGGCTGATGTTTCCTCTCTTGATCGCTGCAACGGCTCTAATTGTTCGAACGCGTTCACCGATCGCACGGACAAGAGGTCAATCACTGCTCCTTCGAGCGGACCTGAATGGGTTTACGTCGAACCTATAGACTTGCGTAAAGTCGGCCGTTGAGCAGTCCCCCAAGGTTCTGGAGAAATTAGTGGTGACATATGAGCCATCCTAATAAAAGGTTATCATGTCGTCCTTTTTTTTTTTCCTTTAAATCAATAAAAATTATCAATTAGTGGTTAAAATAATTTTTTTCATAGAAAATTTTCAATCAAATTTAGATAATTATAATTTTTCTAATAATAAATAATATGATAATTTTTTATTAAATAATTCAAAGTATATGGGATAGTACAGTCCTAACCAACAATTTTTCTAGATTCTGTCCATTTTATATAGCATTTCAAATTTTGTATACCAAGCACCCGCTACATGTCCGAGCTGATATATCAGCCGATATTAAGAGCTTGCGAATATTAGTTGATACGTTTGGAACATAGACTTTAGATAAATTATGACACCCAAAAAAAGCTTATTTGCTGGCAAAAAAAAGGAAAGAAACGCACACTCACAAAAAGACTGATTGTAGACCAAAGATAAGAAACAGGAAGCAGATCTTCTGAAACCCAAGTTGTATGAATATCCTACCACATAAATCTGGATAGATGATAGATTTTGATGGATCTCTTTTCCAACAATAGAAATTTGACAGATTTTGATGGATCTATTTCCAAAAAAAAAAACATAAACTTCTATAAAATTAACTTTATGAGCTGGTGCTTGGTCATACCTCTTTGCTTGGTGAATCTACATTCAATTCCTGCTCCACCTCAGAAATGAGAAGCAACAGTAGCAAATTTCCATCGTATCAGACAACTTTCCTGACTTCTTAAAATTTTGATTTAATCAGTATCAATAGGATTGCAATCTCGCAACTAAAACATATCTTTTATGAACTTCTTACATATTTGAATTTAATCTATGTCAGTCGGAACACAATCTTACCACAAACCATATCCGATGTAAATAAAAACTACTTAAAGAATAATGTAAGCCAACTTTTCGAAATGACAGTTCATAAAAAATTGCCTACCACCGAGCAGAAAATACAGAAGATAAACCCATATTAAACCATAATTTTTAATAAAAACCTCTTCATGAAAAATATTATTTTCCAAAAAAAATAGTGTTTTTTTTTTGGGCGTTCTTTCTTAACTAATTTCCATCAAATTTTATGTCTTGGAAACTAGCTTTCAACTCCTTTCAAGTACATTCTCAAGATGAAAATAATAAGTGCAAGCACCCCATGGCTCAAAGCTCGGGCAAATGTACACACATTATTATCGCACAGCTGGACATGGAGAGAAACTATAACCTTCATTTAACATACAAAATTGCAACAGTTTGGGCATTAGATATTTGCATCAGTTATGCTGTAAACGTGTTAGGACTTCCTTTTACATTTGAAAAGCCCCATAAAGATGACTTGGCAGTCACAGCTAGGTAGGAAACTCAACAGGCTGCACTCCACATTCTAATTCGAAGTATTTTTGCACAAGTGCCTCAGAAGCAGAGAAGCATCAATGTCTCATAAATGGCTTTCGCCCTGAAAAAACCAACCCAAGCTCCTTGCACTGTTGCTCATCAGGGTGCAAAGTATCCGGAATTGCACCAAAGGCACAACGTGCGGCCTCTATACCAGAAACAGTATTATGCAACAACGCAGATGCTTCTTCTATGCTCCTACTAAGCTCACGAGACGAGATCAACATGAAAGGCCCAGAAGAGGAAGCAAGTGCTTCCTCAGAAGCAACCTCATTTAGATCAGCAACCCTCAGAAATCTCTCTGTGGCTGCCTCCCATGACAGCTCATGCCTCAGTTCATCTGTCAGCGGCATAGGTTCTTCTGCCAAAGCTTGAAGAGTTAATTTCACAAATTCCTCACTGGTATTATACATGTGGCAGTTAGGAAATTGCTTGAAGAAGTCATTTGAAGGATGGTTGGCACAGATGACAATTTTTCCCATCGCAAGAGCTTCTGCAGTTGTTGTGCAAACTACATCTGTAGTGCTCGGATTTATAAACACCTTGTACCTGAAAGACCAGAAACAAAAATCTGAAATTCAGAGAGCAAATGATGAATTATAGACTTACTAGCTCACCATGACAGAAATTATTAAAAAGCAAATAGAAAAGTTCAGGCTGACAATCTCAGATTGACCAGCAGAGTTTTTACAAAACAGAACATAAATTCTAGCCACAGTGAACAAGAGTTCACATGCAGCATACTTGCAGTTCAGTTGCTAAAGGGAGGTTACTTACTCATGAAACAAAGGATCCACATGATCACAACCATGGTGAACTCTTACATCCAATTTTAATTTTCTAGCAGATTGTTGGACTTGATCAAAGTCTTCTCCATTTCCATATAATTCCACTTGAAGACCAGCAAGTTCGTTTTGGTGCTTTGAGAGCAGTTGAAGTAATTCCCTGTAGCCCTTACTCCATACCATCTTCCCAATAAAGTACACACCCTTGGTGAATGCTAGTTCTCCTCTCTGTTGCTGCCCATGCTTCAACTTGCCAACCTCAAGAAATTTGGGGTTGACACCATGAACATTGCAGATGATGGATTTTGGGAGTTCTTGAGTGGCAGCTGATAATCTTATAACCTGCAATCAGACAGAACTTTATATTAAGATACAATTCCAGAGGATGATACCAATGAACATTAACATCCTGCTTTCTATAAATACAGAGTACTTTTATCAAATTGAGAAGGAAAATTCACCACAGAACAGTATGTAAATCAAGGAAATGCTTTTTAATTGATCTTCCTAGAAATAGGAACTATGAAGAAGATACCAGAAATCTCACTAACATACACAGGATATTCTAATAGAGGGTTCCACCCAATCTTTCTCCATCATATCAAGTTTCCCACTCATATGTTGAACTGTTGCTTATGATGTCAAATCACTCTTAAACTCATCAACAATGCTTTAAAAAGTTCAAACTGCATGTCTTAAGAAAATGAACACAAGATTTTGTAATATTAGGAATTAAAGTTATCTCCTGGTCCTTAGGTATGCAATGATGGCAAGTAAACAACAAACTCCAAACAAGTTCAAGTAAAATATAATTAAAGGCTCCTAAATGAACACAGAAGAAAACAATTGGATAGGATAAGCAATCAACAACCCTTTTTTTTTTCTTACTATTGGAGAAAAAGGTAAACAGCAGAGGAGACTAGATATGGATTTCACACATGCAAGACATGCTCCAAAGAATGATCCAAGAACAGGCAACTAGGTAGCAAGAAGCATCAATTCTTGGAAATTTCGGAAGTTATATTTGCAATTGTTCATCTGTACGTAGTAATCTTAGTGCCATTTATAGGTAGCCAGCATTTGAAATCCTCTTGCAACATTTACTCCAACCAAGGTCAAAACAAGCCGTTCCTCAATTTCTCAATTCATGGTTTCTCAGGCCCCACTATTTATATAATCATATCTGCCTGTCCCTAACAAATTAAGATCCATTCTCCACCAGTGCCTCTGATATTTGTTGCACTTGGTCATAGCACAGCAAGAATTTCATCACGTTATCCTCCATTGGTGAAAAAGTACCTATTCATAATTTCACCATGACCACTGCTCAACTTTTCATATGCACTAGTTTAACATATAAGGACCTAATTTTCAACATTGTGGTGTATATATGCGTTATTTTATTGATTTTTTCTAAAACCTGATGGACATGGCATGACCACACGACGCTCTAGAACTAGTAAATATTTTCTGTTCTGCAAATTTTCCCTTTGTTAGCGGTCACACCGACTTCAAAGCATTCACCATGCGTAGATCGAGCAATGTGGGGCAACTAAAAGAAAAAAAAAAAAGGTAAAGAAAATGTTCTATAAAGAAGTAAACTCCAGTTCATATCATTAATGCTGGTCAGCAACCTCAACTCATGACCAATTTGCCACCATGCAAGTCAGTTTGTATAGTTATCTTCATCCATGACTCACCAGTAAAAATAAGCAAGATACTGGTACCAGACCCAACTTCCAGCTATTCATAAACAATCTGTCTTTCTGAAAGATCCTTGTGCTCAGGTATTCTTACTACTCCAAATTCAAAAAAGGAAAAAAAAAAGTTGGATTCATAAAATTCCTGAATCTGTTCATCTGAGAAAAAAATGGAAGTGAGTTAACAGAGAGAATCCACAATTTCTCTTTTTTTTTTTGATGTCCATGGCCAGTGCTCCAACAAACTATGTTGCATTCTGAATAGGGATCGGGAGATGATATACAGCTGCCTCCCTCCAATATCCTATAAAATAGCCACCAGGTCCATTTATTGTGCGATTGTGAGTACATGCTTAAATAATATCAATAAGCACACATTAACTCAAATATCTTACTGGTCTACTTTAAAGATGGCACAATTTTATATTTTTCAACATTGCTCATATGGTAGTTAGGCTACTCTCAGACTCTATGCAGGCACGTTCTTCATATATTAAATTGGGTCATAGTCCATTTTGGTGCATATCCTGCCCACATAGCACTGAATAGTTATGTCCATTAAGGCTTTATAAAATATTACCATTTTTCTTCACCAAAAACATGTACAACAAAAGAAATACCAACTTAAACAATAGATGGGCATTTGCATGCTGTTATAGTCGGCACAGAAGATGACCATAGGGAAGGTCCTAATCCAGGGCCACAAGTCAACCTGCCTATTGTTTGTTCATTTGCATAGCATGCACCCCTTTACAAGACAAATTGAAGTAAAGGTATCAAAGAAAAACTTCTTGTCTATTTGCTCATATAGGCACTTATTTTTGTCACATGGTTGGGGTTATCTTAGATGAAGCTGAGTGTATGTACCAGCCAATTGGCCTTAATTTAGGTCCATGCATGCATTATGGTACCCCCCCCCCCCCCAGCATGAACTAGCAATGTAACTCAGGTATTGAGCTGGCCACAAAACCTGTTCCATGTTTTTGTGGAGCCTATCCAACATCAACCTGTATTCCATATTTAAACTTTTGGCGCAGAGTAGACTTGGTTCTTCTGGACATTTAATTTTATCAAAGTGGACAAAATGCAGGAAAGCTAGAGATTGGTTATCATTCTCGTTCAAATTTTATGGAGGGGGAAATGCAAGGAGAAGTGGAGATTGTTCGATGATCAACTCTTCGGAGAAGCATACAGGCAGAACAATATCTTAAGAACAATTTTTGTAGAGAAACTTACTTTGTGGCAGTAGATACTAATAACCCAGTTATTGACGTATTTCAAAAGAAAGGCCTGTATATGCCCGTTTTGCTCTCTCTTCACATATTCCAAATAATTGGTGTGAACAACACCAATCACCCTCTGGAATTTAGTTTTCCATCTTCGTCCATGATGGTACCATGTAAGATGCTCGGGTTCCTCAAGGACAGCAACATCTGCCTCTTCATCAGGAATTGTTTCAGTAATATCACCAACAGGTAGAATGCTCCTTTTCTCTTTGGAAAACTGCAAAGTAATAAAAGCAAGCCAAATTATTCTCGGTTTAGAACAAGATGACAGTACTCTCTTGTTGTTGATTGTGGCTTGGATCCTAGTTGAACCACTCTTAATTGCAAATTTGCAGCCCCACATATGTTAGACCAGAAAACATAGGCAAATTCGATGTTAACAAACTAAAACATATAAACACCAAACAGGTAATTGTTAAGCCCAGGCAGCTATGCATAGAGTAGGATAAAAGGTTTTTAGATTACACATCACTTACCCAAGTCCAACTTATAAGCATCTTTACACAATAGTTCCATAACCACATTTAAATTATAATAGTGAATCTCTGATTGAATATGTGAATGACAACACAAAGGGCATAAGCCAAGGTTTATATATAGCATAAGCAAGAATGTATGAGTTGTTTTCGACATATTCAACAGAGATAGTGCAAAAACATATTTACCCTTCCAGGGTAGAAGCTTATTTTAAATGTTGATGAAATAGTAGTCCTCTCTTCAAGCCACTGGCGCACATAAGCTTCCTGGTCAGATGGCAAGTTAAATGTGATTCCATTGGGATAAACTAATTCTTGATCCTTCACGGACAGCCAAGGAATCACTAAAGTAACCTCTCTGTCACCCTCTTTTGCAAGATAAGCAGCACGAAACACAGGGTTGACAGCAGTTCCAGTCATCCATGGAAGGCTTGCAGTTGTAAGTATTGCAATATGTTGCTTCCGAGCCATTGATTCATCAGGGACAATTCTGGGTGAAGGCTGCTAGAGATGCGAGCTGCATATATCATGTGGTCTGATAAGCGATGGTCGCGTCTTCATTGGATAAAGATTGTGATGCCCAAGCTGCATTTAGCAATGGGGAATAAGCAGTGTTATGGAGAGAATTTCTTCTTCACCAACATAAAACACCATGAGGAAACTGTGGCAACAGAAGATACAACAACAAACATTATAGCACTTGCGAGAAATATTTGAACCATTAATAGGCATAAAGTTGCCCAGATTTTTTTTTCTTTTTTACACATATTTTAGAAATATTTAAAACACCTATAAGATAAAGATCCTTAAATAAAACTTTTATAACCAAGGAGAAGAAATGAAAGAAAACAATCATGGGATTCTTTTTCTCTATTTTACACGAAATCATGAGTCGATGCTGCCCATGAATTGAAATTTCTCTCACCACCAGTTCGAAACAAACTGCTCTCCTTTACGAGCGTCCCAATAAAAAACAGCAATCATTTTCACGCCTCAGATTTATCACATAAGTTACTGCATATTTTCTGACCGAACTCTTAAATGATTTTTGAGATTCAGAAGTTTTCTTCCATTTTTTCCCTTATCGTTCTCCCATATATTTTCGCTTATCTAATTCGCCTAAAAACCAAATTGCATTCCGAACCACCTGAAAAAGATAAAAAGATGGTCAAGTTCGACAAAAGCAAAAGAACGTACATGTGGAAGGAGTTTAGATTCGATAATTGGTTCGAAATGATGGAGACCCCTCGATTCGTCGACCGAAAGAGCCGAAATCGCGTCTCCTTAAAACCCTATCTTCTGCTCAATATCCTCTCAAGGGATAGACAGGAGTCATCGTGATCGCCTCAATACTATATATGCCGGTCTCAAAAACCTAAGATATTCCAGACCTGATCGTGGTCCGACGAAGGAAAAGCTCGTTTCGATTTCAAGGCATCATAAGAGAGCAGATAGGAAGAAAGTTACCTGGAAGAGACGAGATTCCGACGTCGGCGGAGCTAGGGCTACCGAAGAAACGCGATCGACGACAATACAGAAGAACCAAAGAACGAAGCAGCTCGAATGGAGGAATAGGAATGATACCAAAAAAACACCTTTCCTCCACCTAATTAAGTCTCGCCCCCATTTAGCTGTGCCAAGCTAACGCGGCAACCATCCATATTCCGACAATAGGCCCCACAAATCGTCTCCGTCGCGCGATCGGGCGACTTAGAACGACCCATTTTAACGAATTTCCTATTTTATGGGGGAATATTCCGAAATTAACATTTGGCCACCGCTCTCCCCAAAAGGGCATGTGGGCCTTACATCATGTGTGTGTGTGTGTGTATAGGTTATTAGGTGTGTTTGTATGTGTGTGTATATATATAATAATATATAATATGTCACTATTGGATCCAATGAATTTAGCAATTTGGCATGCCAATGCACTCTCATGATCACCGAGGTAATGTATGCCGTGCACGTGCCTGGGCCGTATCAAATCTACTTACGTTTTTTTTTTTTTTTTGATATCAAGGGATTCTTGCAAGCATTGCTAACCCGAAGATGACAAGAATATGATCAATAAAAAAATTATATTTAATTAGAGATTTCAATGAAAAAGATAAAAAATAATCTTTCTACAAAATAATTTTTTCATAGAAACATTTAAACCTACTATTTCATGAGCTAAGAATTAAGATAAAATTTTTTTTAAGATATTTTTTAATTTTTTTTCTTATATTTAATTTATTAAATATATAAAAAATATTTTATACAATTCTTTTCAAAAAAATATATATCCAACCAAATAAATAAATTATCTACAAAATATATTTTCTATACTCTATCTCATGATCAGTCAAATATATTGAAATTATTTTTTCAACTATAATATATTCAAGCATCAATTTTTTAGAAAATAAATTTTAATAAAATAATTTTTTTTTATGAACCTAGTGAGTCCATAATATCACATTAAAATGGTTATCAATGTCCATGTCTTCCACGCGCATGTGTTTAGTGTGTGTGATCACCCAATATTCTATACGTTTGGAGACATGATCTCTTTTCTGAAAATTTTTTAATGATAAGAGAAGGAGGATATCCACCCGTTTGATTTATTAGTAAGCGAGGTTTAAAGTGGATTACAAAAAGGTCTTGCCATTCTTAAGGTGACTTAAAATATTACATTGTTGATTATGCTCTCCCTTGTATTGAGGTAACATAGAGTACCTAACAGTAGAAAAAATAATAATAATAACAAGTACCCATATTAGACAACAGTGCGCAAACCCACCAAGTGGAGAATTAATCCTATGATCTCACACTGATCTATCCAGCATTTTTTTTCTCAAACGTCTATTTCTAGACACAAAGGAAGGGACTAAACATCGCCCTTCTCTTTGACTGACTTCCTTTACTCATTTCTTTCTTTGTCTACCCATTTGTACCATCTTTTTAAGGATGGTAGGAGGCTTGAAATCCGAGACTTATGCTTCCCATTATACTCTAAAATTCAATTCTCAAATAACAGGATTAGCTACTAAACTACTTTAGTTGCGCACCGCCTTGAACCGGAAAAAATCCTACTATTCCTCTCTTTCCATATTTCCCAGCATGCCACTGTCACCACAAGAAAAAGATGTTTTTGCAACGGACTTCTTTGCGACGGTTGATTTACCATCACAAAAAATTTATTTATGATAGCAAAAAATCTTCATAAATAAGATATAAATTTTAATTACTATTTGTAACGGCAATCAAATTTTGTAGTAAAAAGTAGAGTTTTTACGACTGTAATACACCGTGATAAATAATCTACGATTTTTACCACGACAGTAAACCGTGGTAAATAATTTATAATTTATATATATATATATATATATATTTTTTTTTTTTTTTTTTTTTTTTTGAGATGATATTTTGCAGTAGTAAAAAATCGAACCATAATTTTTATATTTTTTTTGCGACGGCATTTTGTCGTGATAAAAAACCTCCCACCTACACTTTTTAACATCGCGCCTAATTTTTTTTTTGCGACAGCATTGCACCGTGGTAAAAAATAAAAAATAAAAACCAATCCCACCGCCCGTGCTCAACTCTCAGTTTCCCCTCTCCTACCGCAGTCTCCTCTTCTCCTCTCCAAACCCTACTGCGCCTCCTCCCCCTCTTCCACTCCAAACCTCAGCGTGCCCCCCGATCTCTCCATCGTGCCACTCCAAACCTCGGCGTGCCCCCAGTCTCTCCATCGTGCCCCTCCCCACGGTGTAGCCCCCAATCTCTTCGGCGTGCCCCAGCCCGATCAGGTACGATCCCTCCCTCTCCTTCTCGATCTCTCTCTCTTCGATGTCAACTGAATAGAGAGAACAAATTAATGGGGAATATATAGTTTGTTCCATCTTCCAGTCTTGGTCTCCGTTTAACCCTTAATTTTTCTATATATGGGTTATCCAGCACCTGTGGTTGCGGCATCTGTGTTGGATAAACAGAGATTAATTTGCTAGGTGGATGTCAAATTTAACTTCGATCATGGTTTGTCTTCTTCAATGTGATTGGACTTGGGAATTCTGGATTTGAGTTTAGTGTGTCAAATTTCTCCCTCTTTTTTCTTCGGTTGAAGTGTTGATTTGTTCTTGAAAGCAAAAGAGGCAGAGTGGAATGTCCATAATTAGCTGCCACCTCTTTGCTTATCATTGGGATTCATTTTTAAGATCTTTCTGTTGAAGAGGTAGGTAATTATACTCATATAACGAGGTACTGCTTGGTTGCTTGCATCTCAAAATGCTGTCCTTGGACTAGGAAGTTGTACCATAGGTCATGGGGAATAGACTTCTGGCCTTCAATGTCCTCCTTTTTTTCTGGCGTCTTGTTTGAGACCTTCAGCTTAATGGGATTAAGTGGTAGAGTTAGGATGATGATTTCATTAGTTGGTGTAGTGAAGGTGGTTATAACATTCTTACATTTACTGACCCTGCAATGGAAGATGTTTCCATCCAGAAGCTTAAGCCAAAAACAGGTTTAGCAAATCGTTTGTTAAAAGTTGTTCAGTTTCAGACCTTATATTAATTGTCTATTAAAGCATAAGTATTTTCCTGTGTCACCCAGCCTTTCACACTTTTGGAGGGGGTAAACTATTGCTCCAGAATTGAACAAAAGAAAAACAAAGAGCAACTACACTTTTGTGGCTTATTCACTAAAGGTCATTCTGTGTTTCAGCTTTTGGTGCCACTTGTAATGTCAAGGTTCTTTTTATTATGCTAGTATGTCATGTCATATATGTGAAAAGATTTGCTAGTATATTTTTCTTTTTCTTTTGAAAGGTCTAAAATTAGACCCTCCTGCTTAAAGTTTACTTAGTATTTTATTCTTCTTTTATTTTAAGAGATCATCTTCATATTACTAAGAAGTTTGTATCTGTTTCGATATGTATCCTCGTAAATTTTATTTTTTTTATAAATTTTATTTTTTTTTATATTTATAAAGAAATTATTGTATATGGTTTTCAGGAATACATAACGATAACAGTATCAGTGGATAGTAGTTATGGATAAAAGTTGGATTGATTTGCGAGAAAGGACTTCACCTACATACATTGAGGGGGTCAATAAATTTTTAGACTTTGCATATGTTAATCAGACAGACGATGCAAAGATTTATTGTCCATGTAAGAAGTGTAAAAATTATTTTTTTGAGAACCGACATGTAGTGAAACAACATATTATTATAAAAGGTTTCTTGATGACATATAAGATTTGGACTTATCATGGAGAGACGTACTATTCTACTAGGTCTAACCAAGACTGTGGAAGTAGAGATTTTTTTGATACAGAAGATGATATGGTTGGAATGATACAAGAGGCAACTGGAATCTTAATGTCAAATGATAATATGAAATTTAATCATTTAATGGAGAATGAGGGTCACGAGAGGTCTAATCAAGAAATAAAAGATTTTTTTAGACTTCTTGAAGATGCAGAACATCCACTTTATTCAAATTGCATGAAATTCACCTCACTGTCATTTATTGTTCGATTACTGCATTTGAAAGTGCTAAGTGGATGGACAGATAAGTCATTTACATTGTTACTAGAATTGTTGAATGATGCATTTTCAGAAGGAGTATGCTTGCCAAATTCATATTATCAAGCAAACAAAATCACCACGGATTTGGGTTTTACTTATGAGACATGGGATGCATGTCCCAATAATTGCATGTTGTTTAGAGGCAAAGATGAAGGACATGATAAATGTCAAATATGTCAGAGCTCTAGATACAAATAATTTACAGAAGATTCAAATGATGATACTACTAAGAATAATCAGATTGCTGCAAAACAAGTGCGGTACTTTCCATTGAAGCCGAGGTTGCAGAAGTTCTTTATGTCATTAAAAACTGCAGAGTTAATGAGATGGCATGAGGAGGAACGAACAAAAGATGGTGTTCAAAGACATCCTGCAGACTCAATTGCTTGGAGAACTTTTGATGAACGGAATCCATCTTTTGCTGCAGATTGTCGAAATATTAGACTTGATTTAGCAGCTGATGGATTTAATCCATTTAGATCAATGTCTATAGCTCATAGCACTTGGCCTGTTGTTCTAATATCATATAATTTACCACCGTGGATGTTTATGAAACAACCTTTCTTTATTCTTTCTGTGCTTATTGATGGACCACAAGGACCGGACAATAAGATTGATGTTTATCTACAACCATTGATTGAAGAACTAAATGAATTATGGGAGAGAGGGGTACTTACGTATGATGCATTAAAAAAAGAGATGTTTCAACTTCATACTGCATTATTATGGACAATCAGTGATTTTCCTGCATATGCAAATTTGTCTGGATGGAGTACAAAAGGTGAACTTGCATATCCTTCTTGTTACAATCAAACAGAATCAACATGGTTGTCACATGATAGAAAATTTTGTTATAGAGGGCATCGACGGTTCTTATCGAATACCCATAGATTTCGAAGAGATAGAATATCTTTTAATGGTCAAGAGAATACAGAAGGAAGCCTGTTAAATTATCAGGTTGTAATATACTAAATCAATTGAATGGGTACTCACAGAATATAAAAAGAATGACCTCGTAAAGAGAAAAATTGAAGAAAATCAAAAAGGCACTTCAGGTGGAAAAAAGTCTGGATGGAAAAAGAGGAGTATATTTTTTGATTTACCATATTGGGAGCATAATTTGATTCGGCATAATCTTGATGTCATGCACATTGAGAAGAATGTATGTGACAATATACTTTGGACAATATTGGGGGTTACGGGAAAATCCAAGGATAATTTAAATTCTCGATATGATATGCAAGAAATGGATATAAGAAAAGCATTACATCCACAACAACGAGTGTCTGGTAAGGCTTATTTGCCTCCAGCTTATTTTACAATATCCAAAGATGACAAAGATATCTTCCTAAAAGTGCTAAAAAATGTCAGAGTCCCTGATGGTTATGCATCTAATATCAATCGCTGCGTATATTTAAAGGAACGTAGTATTTGGGGATTAAAAAGTCATGACAATCATATTTTGATGCAACAGTTACTTCCTATAGCTGTACGCAAAGCATTAGCTAAGGATGTGGTTGAGGCATTGATTGAGTTAACAAATTTCTTTAGACAATTATGCTCAAAGGTGAATAAGATGGCTGACCTAGAGTATATTCAAGGTCGTATTGCTTTAACACTTTGCCAGCTTGAGAAGATCTTTCCACCTTCATTTTTTGATATAATAGAGTATTTACCTATACATTTAGCAGAAGAGGCACTCATTGCTGGAGCAGTACAATTTAGGTGGATGTATCCTATTGAAAGATAATATTATTTATATAAAATGAAGCACGTCATACTCTTTCGATTTTAATTTATTGTTATGTAAATTTTATTTAATTTATATCTATATAGGTATTTACTTACGCTCAAACTTTATGTGCGTAATCGAGCTCATCCGAAAGGCTCAATTGCCAAAGGATACCTGATGGAAGAGTGTATGAATTTTTGTTCAAGATATTTACAGGATGTTGAAACTAGATCAAATGATCGATTCGGAATAATGATGGTGGAAATAATTCAGGTCGTCCCATTGGAAAGGGAGCCAAAATATATATTGATGAAGTCACATGGGAGCAAGCTCATCGTTATGTGCTGCAAAATATTGATGCTATAACTCCTATTCGAATGTAAGTTTTATAATCAACTTGTAAGATATACTAACAAATTTATACTTATTCAAGGTATTGTTTATAATATTTATAGGAAGCATATTGAATATTTAAGAAGACAAATGCCTCGTTCATCAGATGATCAAATTGAAAAGATCCATGTATCAACTTTTCACACATGATTGATGGAGCATGTAAGTAATCATATTTAATTTTTCTAACAATTCAAATTCAAAACTTTTATTTATCATTTAATTTTTATATAATTTGAAAGTTTAAAATATTATATTGAATATAGGTAAGAACATCTGAAATTCAGTACTCAGATGAAATTCAGCATTTTGCTAGAGGTCCAGACTAATTTGTACGACGTTATGGTGGATATATCATCAACGGCTTTTGATTTCGCAAACTTGATAAGGATAATAAGAGAACCACTCAAAGCCATGGTATTGTTGTCAAGGCGCATACAAGTATTGGAGATATAACCTATTATGGAAGATTGATAGATATTATCAAGATTCGATATACCAATGATATGCAATTTATGCTATTTAAATGTGATTGGATTGATGATATCAAAGGGAAGAAGATAGATGAGTTTAAGATGACACTTGTCAATTTTAGTCATTTTTTACATAATGACAGTGATGTTTCAAATGAACCATTCATTCTAGCGAATCAAGCAGAACAAGTATGCTATATTCCAGATCCTGTAGAATCAGGATGGAGTGTTGTTCTCAAGATGACAGTTAGAGATTTGTTTGATATGTATTCAAAAAATGGTTCAAATAATGTTAAATCAGTACCTCAAGCAGAGCCTTTTAACGAGCAACATTTAGATGAGACAATATATACTCGTGATGATGATGTTTATTGGGTGAGAGAAGGTGTAGATGGAACAACTATAGATGATATGAGATCCATTGAAGATGATGTTGAGATGGATGAAGATGAATGACCATTATTAATTATGAAAATTTGTATGTAAGTTATTATTATTCATTTGTTAGTTAAATTCTGTATATTTATTTTTTGTTAGTTATTATTGTTCATTTGTTAGTTAAGATGAAGATGATGCTTACTTTTTATATTTTACATATAGGATGGCTCCAAAGAGGAAACGTGGTGTATCCATGTTGGATAGATTACAGGCTTATTCATCATCTCAGTCCAATCATGATGAGCCACAGCAACAATCATTTTCAGCATATAATACTCAGCCACATAGACAGCGATCAGAGACCATATTATTTCAGCCACAGTCATCAGATGTTGCAGGTAAAATCACTTATTCTACTTATGTAAAGTTAAAATTATTGTACTATCTTATCTGATTATTGTATTTGGATACTAATTAGATATTTCGAGTCAGTCAACTTCTAGACGAAGAGGTCGAGGCATGGCTCATGGTATTGAGTTTTGAGGCACGGGTCAGAAAGTTTCTTTGGTATTTGATGCTTATATGCAACCTTGTGGGTCCAATGCAAGTAAGTTCAAGAGTCAATTAGGGGTAATAGCGAAAAATGGGACATATGTCCCATTGACATATGCATCTTGAACAGAAATACCCCAATATATTTTAGACCACATTTGAAAGAGGTGCAGGTAAAATATATTTATAAATTTTATTTTATAATTATGTATTTAGTTGTAGATTATATTTGGAAGGAGATGCGAAATAAGTACTCTTGTCCTTTATATTCATACATTTTATATGATTACTAATTTTGTTAAATTTTAATTTTGTAGGATAACACAGATGCCCCTAGTGAATATAGAGAAAATTGTTTAAGGTCGGTTGGTGAGATGTGGAGGAATTAAAAGTCTTATATCAAGCGTCATTACTATGATGAGCACCAGAGGGAAGAAAATCTTATCTCTAGACCTCCTTCGCGTGTGAAAGCTGATCAGTGGGAGATACTTGTTCGTTATGGGGGACAAGAAGATGTCCAGGTACTTATTCTTTTGTGATTAGTTTCTTTTTATATAATAAAATTATATATTATATTTTTAATTACATTAATAACTTTTGTAGGCACAGTGTGCACGAAACAAAAATAACTGGAAGATGTTGGGAGGCTTGCATAAGACAGGGAGAACTTCATTTTCTGTTATTAGAGCAAATGTATATTTAAAATATTATAAGTTTATACTAAATATAATTTAGTATAAATTTTTATATATATTTAGATTATTTATGTTAATAGATGGAAGCAGAGAGATTAGAAACAGATCGACTAAGCGTGTTTATTAGAACACGTACTTCAAAGCAGGGTATCATCGATGCGGATGCACAAGAGTGTATAGTAAGTACATAATTTAAATTCTCATTATATATAGTATATTTTATATATTAATATCAATATTATAATTTTTTATTACAGGAGGAGATGAAACGACGACTTGAGGAGGTACCTGAGGATGAGCGCACACCAGAACTAAAAGATCGTATCTTTGTGGAGGTGATGGGAGAAGATGGACATGGACGGATGCGTACTTGGAGTTCGAGCATGACAAAGCAACGTTTGTATCAGCAATCTAATCAGGCACCATCAGAGGAGACCATTAGGAGGATTCGAGATGAGCTTCGGACTGAGTTTGATGACAAGATTTCCTACTTGGAGGCACAGCTCCATCAGATGCATGCTCAGATGGCAAGTGGATCTTTTGCGCATAGCCCAGTAGGTACTCCTCGTTCGGTGCCATCCAGTAGTGGGCAGATATGATTTATTTATTTAGTTAGATTTATATTATATATTAATTAATTATTATTTATAATTAATTTTATATCTTTCAACTTTTTATAATATATAGGTTCCAGATGCATCTAGTGCTCACCAAACACATGCATCAGAAAATGAGAGATTCACTCAGGTGCCTGATGAGGTTTGTGATGATATTCTTGTTATCCGGATTATCTTTTCTTTCAGTGTGATGGTATTAAATTATTTCTGCAGACTGGCAAACGGATACATACGCATACATATAACTTATTAGATTCATTTGTATTCATCCAGTATGAAGGGGCCTTTCACCTTGGTGGATAGCTTGGTTACAATGGACGTGATGACAATTAATCTTGGGCCTTTTTGTAGCTGAAGTCATTTTGTGCTACCATTATCTACTATTTGTTATCTTCCATCAGCAAAACTATCCTCTTGACTCCATTGGCCATCAAAAGTGACAGGAGGTCTGTCATAACCCCACGTTTGTGGCTCTTTTTATCTATATATAGATAAAAACATAGACCAATTGTGCGGTGAATTTTGGTTATGTTGATTTACCTTGGTATGATATTCCAGTGTGACCTTTGTTTTGTTTTGTCTGTTTGTTTCTTTTTAATTTTGCTTCTTTAGGGCTTAGGATTCATAGATCGCCAGATTAAAGTTTGGTTTCAAACTGTACTTCTAATTTATTGGTCGATGTTTTGGGTCTTTTGCTTGTTGACTTGGATTGATGTGAAGATTGGATCTCCAAAGTAATTTCTATCTGTTACGAGGGCTATGATTTTTGGAAAGCCTTTGCTTGGCCTGTGGCAGTATATAAGCTACAGTTACAATTTGTCTTAAAATTTTCAGTTGGTAGATCAACTAGTATGTCTTTATTAATTTAAATTTTACCTCAAAATTCAATTCTACTTTTGTTCATCATTGCTGCCCTTTTTATAAAATCTAAGATGCAGGTTCATTTCCAAATAGAAATCATATAGCAATTATGTCAAATTATAATTTTAGTATAGTTGTTGGTAATTTGCTGAGAAATCCCTGCTGATTGGCTGGATTTATCTTTTTCCATAGTTCACAATACCTGTCCTTTTTACAGGATATAGTCTCAGGTTTAATCAAGTGAAATGCCTTTGTCTAGCTCTACCATATGCAGAAAAGCCAATCATCTGCACCTTTTATCGATTTTCTTTTATTCTATTTTGACAGTTGTGTGATTGAAATGTCACAACAGTAAGGTTTTATAGTGCAACCATTGTTCTATCAACACTCCATAGTAGTTCAGATAACTATCAACACCATTATTAAACTGAAAAAGTATGCATAACAGTAAGGTTTTATAGTGCTACCGACTTTGGTGTCGGCAGGGGGTACAAGATGATACTCGAATAGTTGTAGCCATTTTAATGAGGAAGATAATAAAAACTGAAATGTTATGCATGATTGGTAGCTTCAAGCTGGCTGCTAGTTTTAAAGTAAATCTGACCATTGTGTAGTATAAAAAACAATAATTTCTTGTATTAGACCTTTGTGCCAACAATATGAACATGTTCATATTGTTGGCACATCCTTTGGTACAAGAAGTTGGAAATTGTAAGTGGATTCCATTGTAACTTTTGTTCTAAAAAATTAATTTTTATTGGTGATCTTATTTTATATTTTTTTATAATAAATTATTAAATTAATATATATTGTTTATTTATTTTCAGATTTAGGTACAAGTCCATGAAGACGAAGCAAGCGAATTTCTTGTTCTGTTTTGCTTTTTATTGTATTTTGGACAATGGATATGTACTTGAATACTTATGTTATGTTTGAGTAAAATTTGGATGAATTTTTAATATTGGGTAATGCATTTCAAGTTATTTTTGGTTGAATGAATTTATTTTTAATATTTGAGTATTATGCTTTATTTTTTTTCTAATTGATAAGCAGGTGTATCAATAATGGTTACAAGTTCATAAGTACATTTATATAAAAAAAATAAAAAAATAAATATAATTAATAAAATATAATTTATATTTTTTACGACGGTATTTGCTATCGTAAATAATGTATCGAAGATAATAAAAAAAATTTTTTGCTATCACTATTTGCGACGGTAAAGTGCTGTAAAGAAAAAAAATTTTTGCTACCATTATTTGTGACGGCAAAATACTGTAAAAAATAATTTTTTTTAGCTACCACTATTTGCGATAGTAGATTGCTATAATAAAAAAATTTTTACTACCACTATTTACGACGGCTATAGTTGTCGTAAAAATAAAATATTTATTTACGACGGCAAAATATGGTGGCAAAAAGTTATTTGCAACGGTATCTTCTACCGCAAATAAATGTCACAAATGCATCTTATATGACGTTTTTTTATGACACAAGCATTTATCGCTGTAAAACGTTGTCACAAAAATTTTTTGCAATGGTATTCCACCGTCGTGAAGTTTTTACTGCGGTCGAAACGACGACAGTTAAAATATCGTCGCAAGACCGTCGCAAATACGTTTTTGCGACGGTAAGTCATTATTAGCGACAGTAAAATACGGTCGCAAAAAATATTTTTTTCCGTAGTGTACAGTTAAATAGTGTAATGCTATTTCCATCCCTTTCTCTTTCTGATGTGACCCTCATGTGGTCCGCATTTCATATAGGTGGTTCGGAATGAGTAGGATGTTTACTTTGAAGAAAGCTGTCTCCATATGTCTTGAGTGTAGTTGTTCCATAATTTCTTCCTCAAAATCGAAGGTTGAAAATTGAAACGTTTTCCTTTTTAGCATTCTCTGGATGGTTAATGCGTCCGGTATTGCATGCAGTCCTCTTACGTACATGGGTAATGCTATGTTGTGCATGCACTTGTGCAAATTTTATGCAGGTGACAGATAGTTGCTTTTTCTTTTGATTCCATAAATCATGTCAAATCGAAAAAATGTCCTGGAGATGATGTTTAAACCGACAAATCTGTTGGCTTCGCACGATCAGGATGAAACGCATCTTTAGCATGCTCGTGCATGCAGTACTAGAAATTTTGGAGCATCCAATTTGCCGTTTGTGTTGCTTCTACAAGCCCACGTTGTTTATGTCTATGGCATCACATCAATGGAAAGGAATACATACAATAGAGCAACGTGAACATCAGACTAAGATTTGAAAGCATTTACAACAGCATTATCCGGGCACTTAGGGACCGCTATCAATGATCCAAGGAGCAAGTTGAAGGATCGGCAGGCCATTATCTTCGTTATTTGCTTTGAGAATTTTATGTAAGCACAAATATTGCCACCGTCACTGCCAAATTGAGCCCCATCATGTAAAGATGGCATCCTATATTGGATGATCGTACACGGGATGTCAGTAATACAACGGAACATGATAACTCTGGCCTGCTCGAGATCCAAATACCATACTAATGATTTTGTGCTAAGGACATGAAAGTGTTAAGGATTAGGGAAGATAATAACAAGGGGTTGGTTGACACGCAGTCAAGGGACCGTAACACGTGAAGTGAGGCGTACGACAAAATAAAATAACTGGCACCTAACTCATAATCAAACCATGCGCCAGACCTGTATCGTGTAATCCAGAGCGTTGTTGCCGCAATTTGCAACCCCGACCGAAACAGGATCCCCTAATCAAGACGGAGAAAGCTTTTTGCCATTCACTGGGGTGAGGAACACGATAGCTTACATGGATCCCCCGCCGTCCAACCAACAGGCTCGTGTATCTCACTCTCACATGATACCCTCTCCAGGTCCGCGCGAGTACATGCCTGAAACCACTGCCTACTAAAATATTAATATTAGAAAAATATTATTATACTAAAATTTTTGACTTTCCAAAATCTTTATCTTTTATTAGGAACCTTAATTTATTATAATCGAATCATCCAAATATTATATTTACTATATGGATGCTGACGTGGCATTAATATGGGAAAGATATTCTAAACTCCAATTTTCCTCTCCTCATAAAAATTCTTGCTTCTCATTTTTCTTCTTTCCATCGGATGATTGCAAACTGATGTGGTTGTGAGATCTTAGTTATTTGTCTTCATACTTCATAATAAAACTTAAAATAAAAATTAAGTTAGAGAACTTTTTTAATCCATAATGTTCCCACGGCCTCCAACTAGGTCCCATATTTAACATACAAAGATTAGGAAGGACGTAGATGATCAAATACCCATCCTCGTCGTCTTTATATATTGTCCACATCATATTCATGAATAATTTTTTGATGAAAATGATTTAAAACATATCTTTATTTGTATGAAAATTGGGATAACGTAAACAAAGCCTGTTTAGAGATACCGTAGCATGGTTAAGAGTTTTTGGCAGCAAAACATATGCAAAGCATCTTTCTAAAATATTGACAGTAGAATCAGTTTAGACCTTTTAATTGGTGGCCCATAGATTGTTTCTTCAGGGGGGAAAGGAGATGGTGCAATACCCACCCATGCATTATGCATAAGTAAACATGAAGAGGGATGGCCTTAAAATTTTAAGATCAAGGAGTTATTGAATATTTCTCTTTTTATACTAATTTTGAAGTTTGCATGTGATATCCATCGCCGATCGCTGGTGGATGGGAAGGAGGGGAATGAAGGGAAATAAGAAATAGAAAGGGAGGAAATAAGGAGTTCAAGACAACTTTTTCATAACGGTCGTTCTATACTGCATTAACTTCTATTACATATCATATAATTTTAATAGCTAGAAGGGTGATTATAATATTTTAAAGATGATTTGAATTTCGAGGAATTGTAAGTTGGTGATAAAAATAAAAGTTGTTAAAAAATTTAAAATCTTTGGCATGATTAAGTGGGGAAAAAATATTGAACGAACGGGAACCAGCTCGAAGGAATGGTAATTAACTAATGAATATTAAATCAAGAAAATTAGCCATGGGGCAGGTGGTGTTTCTCGGTTCCAACTCTCTTGAAGGAACGTAATTAATTAATTAATACTATTAAATCAAGAAAATTAGCAATAGGGTGGGTGGTGTTTCTTGGTTCCCACCCTCTCTCGTGGGATTATTCTTTTTTAGATAGCGTGTGCTCTCGGCACACCCCTCTTTTTCTTTCAATATCTTCCCTCTCGAAGATATCAAATTGCGATCTTCCAATTGATCCCCCTTTTGTCTCTTTGTTTGGTGTTGAATTCGTTCTCTTGGAACGTCTGGGTTTTATTTTCCGTTCTTCCTTCATCTCTTGCAGTCGAATTCCATTAATTATTCAATTCCTTTCGGTTTGGTTTTGAGATGGAGGGGATTGGGGGAAGAATGGGCTCGTCCGGTGGCGGACGGGAAGAGGGATGGCTTCTGGAATTCGGGCTCGTCGACGAACTTAATCAGGCCTCCGATTTCATCTGGGCTCCCAAGATCGTCGAAAAACCGACGGCTTCCAGGTAATTTTGCGTTGGATTTATCTGCCCTTTTGTTTTACATTCTAGCATCGTTTTTTTTTTTTTTTTTGTGCTCTTCCATGTTTTTTGTCAACTTAGTTTAATTAATCGGTTCTCAAACACAGTCGACTCAACTTTTCTTTCTTTTTTATCTGAAAAAAATATACTTTTTAGGCTCCATTTTGCTCCGATTTTGTTCTAATTGTTTTGATTTTCCTCTTTTGTCGTTCTAATTTTCTTGTTTTGTTAACTTTGCTTGATCTTATGAGGTCTATCCAATAATCAACAGGATTTTTTTGTATTTTTGATATATATGTTGACTTCTTTCAATTAACAAGAAGTCAATCTAACGGCATCGATAAGTTTGACAGGTAATTGTCTGAACTGCATGTTATGCTTCAACCTCAGTTAAATCCTTGCTATGCTGGTTAATCAATTCCAATTACCATATTTGTTGCAAAAAATTTCTTTTTTTGACTTGGAATAATTAGTTGCAGGGCAGTTTGTTGGTCTTAGCTGAATGGAAACAAGTCTTAACCTCTATGCCAGATAATCACAAACTCTTTTATGACTTTGCAGTTCTAAACATTGACCCACTTTGCATTTAGATTTCAAATCGCAAAAGATCATTGTTTTGCTGTCTGAGTCTCAATTTGCTTCTAAACTGCTGCATGTTCGATGTGGACGATTCATTCTGCTTTTGGATCTACAGAGTCATCATTGGTTTTGATGGTTTGCACAGGGACAGCTCATTGGATAATTCAAGCTCGAGGAAGAGGTATATAACCAGCTTCTTCTGACTACTAGAGAGTAATGGGCATGCTTGCCTTCCCTGCAGTTGAACAAAAGATAGAGTTGAGTAAATATATCTGTCGAACATAGATGAGATAGAGCTTGTTTCTGTTTGTATATACTCTCTCTTAACCTTTGAAAATGTCGCTTACCCTTAATAGCATCCATTCTGCCTTACGCTTTGATTGGCCAAAATATGTTTCTTTTTCTGTTCATTTCACTCTGTTCAAGATAGCACAGAATGATATTTCTCAAGTCATTTCGTAGCAGTTTGCACTAATGATAATTAATGACAGTTTTAGATATTCCTGACCATGCTATGTCTGCCTCAAAAAGTTTTCATCTACTCATTCAGTCAAATTTTGATATGGTTTGATATTTTCTGCCAACTAGTCTACTTTCGAACATGAGAATATAAGCATCATCCATGTTGGGCAAAAAAAGAATAGAATGTATATCCATTAAGTAAACTTTTATACAATTCTAAACATAGATAACAATATAAACATCATTTTCTTCATTGCTTCATCTGACCGTTAATGTATTATGTGGATCAAGTTGTTGCCAGCATTTAAACAAGTGAAGCCAGATCCAAAGCTCTGCCAGAATAGATGGGTTGTGACTTGTTTCTGTTGATTTGAGCATTCATTTTTTCACCCTGTGATACCATTATTCTTTGGCTGCATTCTGTCTGAACTATGTGTAAATTGGCTGCCATTTATCTATTTTCCAACACATACTATCATCCTCAAGAACGTTTCGAATGAAATTCTCAAGTCATCCTAGCACTAATTTTAAAGTTTGGCAATGCAATTTCTTCTTCTAAATCATACCCTCTGTAGATACAAAAACAGTCAATACTCTTCAATCCTGGCCATTATATTTGTCCACTCTAGAAGCTTGCATCCTCTAGTTTAGCTTAACTTTGATGACTCATTTTTGGTACTGGACTATTATAAGCAACAGCTGATTTTAGCAAAAGCAAGCAGACACATGCATGTGGATTGTCTACAATCCTGAGAATGTGGAGGTATGTATCTTGACCCAAGAAAGAAAAGTTAGTCCATTAAGATGTGCATTTGAAGTGCCATTTTTTGATAGCATTTTCAACAAAAAGGTTATAAAAACTAAGAAATGAAAGCTATTGAAACTGATTCTTTGAAGCTCTAGTGTCCACTGTTCTATCTCAAGGAAGATAGGTCTTGGCCCTTAATAGCATGCACCCATAGATTATTTACCCTGAAGGGTGTATGATCAAGGAAGAATGTTCATCACAATTAGGAGAAAAGATTGATTAACATCAACAAGCAGGAAAATACCAGGAACTACCCGAGCTTGAATCTTTAGAAATTTTAGTTTATACACTTAAATTGAAGCAGAGCCGATTGTTGCAGCTAAAAACTTGAAGGGTGGGTCGCTAGTTGCACTTGAAGAAATGCAAGAGGTGGCACAAGGTTATCTTGAGAAAATTATTGCTTTGAAGAGAGCAATAATGAAGCCTGTAATGTAAATGGTAGAGCTCAGCAAAAAAAAGTCATTAGGGAATATTTATCATTATATGGTGTGTCCGTCAATGTTTTTATTTTCTTAGCAGCATGCCTAATAAATTTAAGGGTGGATCTTAGTAGCAGGAAACTTACACATGGGGTAATTGACTCGCATTGGAAACTCCTGGGAAACTCAAACTTATACCCATTTTCTAAGAGTCGGTTAGTGTTTCTAAAATATCCACTTCCTACAACCACACCCATACTTGCTCCTGCACATGCTCTTGATTCTAGCGACTAATGGGTGGATCATGTTATGCACTTGTGAATAAATGCAAGTTTATCTTTCCACTTGATTTTTAACATGCCTGTGAAAAAGAAAAAAAAATGTTTTAATGATTATCCTTTTTCGACATTAAATACATTTGCTTGATGTGTTTAATCGTTTATTACTTTGTACTGTTTCTCAGGGGCCGTGTGGAGTCATGTTCTGCGGCAGGGACCAAGGCTGGCCGTGAGAAAATGCGAAGGGACAGACTTAATGATAGGCAGGTTCTATGTAGCATATGGTCTCCATCTATATGTTGTGTCCAATGCATTGATGGGCAGATAGGGTCAAAATTTGGCTATTTTCTTCTGAAAATATAGGTGATGTATGTGTATTTCATAGCTGATTGATAACATTGCATTGTCAGGTTTACAGAGCTTTGTTCCATATTGGATCCTGGGAGGCCACCAAAGGCTGACAAAATCGCCATCTTAAGTGATGCAACTCATCTTCTGAACCAATTACATCTTGAAGCAGAGAAGCTTAAAGAGTCAAACGAAACACTTCAGGATGCCATAAAAAGTCTCAAGGTAAAATATCATTCTTAACTTATATGTATTTTAAAGATCATTCTTAACTTATATGTATTTTAACTTTGTCTAATGTGCAGACTGGGTCAGGTTTTCTATTTCTGAGTTACAACTCTATAATAATTAAGAAATATAATATCTGTGAGTATTTCTATCATTTTGCATGGACTTATGTGGCTGACCATGCTTGTCAACTTAGGTAAGGGTAGGGCATTCAAAGTAACCTCGTCAGTGAATGTCATCTTATAGTACTCTTCATGCATATGAATCCTGTGTGCCTTGATAATGTTATATATCACATACCTAGCAGAGAACCAGATTAACTCCACCGACAATCATCATTATTGCCTCAATAACATGTTTTTTCATTAAAAAAACTGGGACTGCAACAAAGGACTGTAAAATTACTCCAGTCATTTGCTGACTGGATGGAGAATAAAGAAAGGCATCTGTGTTCCTTCCGTCACTCCCACTCCCCCTGAGATTGATTACCACGAATAGATTTTCTGTTATTTTCATTAGGAGATTTCAAGATTAGATTGATATAAAGACTCCTACATTCTTCTTATCTCTGGCTGTGATTTTCTCCAGCTCTCCTCCAAGTTTATAACAGTTTTTGATATAAAGACACCTTAAAGTTTAGAATACACTTCAGTTTAGGTCGTCATTCTGTAAATTTGAATTTATCAAGTCTGTTTCACGAGCATGGCACTAGGAAGTATCTTGCTCATTCTTCTGGGTCCGTTGATCTGTGACTTGCAGGCAGAGAAATTGGAATTAAGGGATGAGAAAGTGAGGCTTAAAGCTGAGAAGGAGCGGATGGAGCAAATGCTGAGAGGCTTTAGTTTGGCATCACCCTTCGTCCCACACCCTGCTGCTGCTGCTGCAACATTCCATGCAGCATCTTTTGCCGCTTGCAGCAAAACCATCCCATATACAAACTACCTGCCAACGTGCATGTGGCAATGGATGCCACCAGCAGCATTGGATACTTCTCAGGATCTTGCGCTGAGGCCTCCTGTTGCATAGTCTCCAACACTCTCAGCTTCACCAAAGATCCTCATTGGTCCTTTATGGTTATCTGTGTTACAAGTCATTTGATGCTGTCATTTTGTTTATTCTCTTTGAATATCTGAGGTCCAATCAATCTTTGGGATCTCACGGTTGCAATACTGTTATTTTATTCATCCTGTATGAATATCAGAGATCCAATCAAGCTTTGAGATCTATTGACCATCTCTCCTTGACAATAGCTTAGACTACATAAGGACATCAACATAATTGGACCTGCATCACTGTGATATAGGTAAACAGAAGTGTAATGTGCTCCAGACATTGGGGCATGGATAACCATACCTTAACAAAACCAAGTAGAACATTTATAAGAATTTATAAATCTTAGAATTTAATTCTATGTATTTATTATTGACAAGCCATAGTAATTGCACTATCAAGAAAACTAAAAGAATTATGGAAATGAGCAATAGTGGTCTCTCTTGTATGTGTATTATCTTGTATTTTAGGCATTTTTTTAATTGAAACCTGGAAAAATATATTTGTATCACAAACTAAATGCAGAAAGTATGCCCATGAAATTGGACCCATTTAAGTGCAATAACATGGGGGCTTGTGGGAACGGTAACAAGTAGAGCATGATAGCCGTGGAATGGCAAGATTGCAACTTATTTCTGACCTGACATTTGCATGTCTAAGTGTATTTATGTTTATTTATTTATTTTAATCTGTATAACATCCATGGACAATAGAAAACATTGTGTCTATAAAAGCATGAACTCGAGTTTGGTCAATGCCAAAAAAAAAAAAAAAAAAAAGAAAGACTCCACCTATCTTTCTCGCTGTCACATGTTTGGGCTAAAACCAAAAGACGCACAGGAATTAGCATACTGGGTTCATTTACAGAGATGGCTAAAATACATTCTGTTGGGGAATACCCACCGACCGACTTACGGTCGAAGGGGCCGACCCCGACGGCCGACCGACCGACTGGCCGACTCCGACTGGCCGACCCCGACGGCCGACCCTGACTGGCCGACCGACCGACTGGCCGACCCCGACGGACGACCCCGACGGACGACTGGCCGACCCCGACGATCGACCCCGACTGGCCGACCCGACGGCCGACCGACCGACTGACCGACCCCGACGGCCGACCGACCGACTGGCCGACTCCGACGGCCGACCGACCGACTGGCCGACCCCGACGGACGACTCCGACGGCCGACCGACCGACTGGCCGACCCCGACGGACGACTCCGACTGGCCGACCCCGACTGGCCGACCCCGACGGCCGACCGACCGACTGGCCGACTCCGACTGGCCGACCCCGACGGCCGACCCTGACTGGCCGACCGACCGATTGGCCGACTCCGACGGCCGACCGACCGACTGGCCGACCCCGACTGGCCGACTCCGACCGACCGACTGGCCGACTCCGGCCAGGAAGTCTGATGGCCGACTCTCGCAACATGATGCTCGCCGACCAATGGAGGGGCCCGACACCACTCAGCTGGCTACCGACTTTGGGTCGGTCGGCTCCTCCAACCACCGTACAGCCGCCAGACGTTGTCAGCTCTGACACGGACATGCGGCGCAGTTACCTAGGGGCATTGTCCCGCCGAGAGCGGGGTCAACCCTGGTGATTGGACGGCCACACGGCGACATGACGTTTTCACGGCGACTCTGACAGTCCACAGTGAGTTGACAGGTCCTTACTTGTCCGCGCCATTAATGACGGCGCCATACTATGCTCCACTATATAAACCGGGGAAGGCAACAGTGCAAGGGATCGATCCGCTCCGTCTCTCCCAAAAATGCAGGCTCGCTCCTCCCTCTCTCTCTCTCTCTCGAGCTCTCCGTCTATATTTCACTGTTGCCCAGTCACCTCTCTGACTTGACCGTCGGAGGGTCCCCGCCGGAGCCGCCTCCGGTCAGTGCGGACTTCCTTTTGCAGGTGCACGCTTCCCGGCGATCGGGCGACGAGGCGATTGGCCGCAACAGATTGGCGCGCCAGGTAGGGGACAGCATGACAAAGACAAGAGCTCAACGATCGAGAGTCACTGGGTCGGCGAGGCGTTCTTCCCGCCGGGAAGAGGCCTCCCCGCCACCACCGGCGGCGGAGCCTAGCTCTCCGCGCCCTGCAGTGACCACGGAGGCGCAGATTGCGGCCATCGTACGGCAGATGACCGTACTGACCGACGCAGTCAAAAGCCTCCAGCAGCAACCGGCGGCCCGACCTATGCCTTCCAGGAGCAGCCGCCGACGACCGCGCCGATCCCTGTCGCCTCCATGCGAGCGCCCCCAAAAGCGCTCCCACGGAGAAGAGGAGGGACGACCATGGCGCGACGACCGACGGTCCCAGCGGCCCTCCCCTTCCCCGTTGGAACGGGCAAGGAAGGAGAAACGGCCGCGCACGCCGTCGGCCTCTCTCTCAGAATCTTCCGGAGGCTCCACCCCTGGGGTCTCCCAGCATCGACGAGCGGATGACTACGAGCGCCGGTTCGAGGAAATTGACCGCCGACTCGCTCAGTTGCAGATGGACGGCCAGAAGTCTTCAAACCACGTCGACTTCCAAACCGCCCAACCTCTCTCCCGACTCATCCTCGACGAACCGATCCCCAGTCGGTTCAAGATGCCGCACGCGGAGTCTTACGACGGCTCCACCGACCCAATCGACCATCTGGAAAGCTACAAAGCTCTCATGACGATTCAAGGGGCAACCGACGCTCTCCTTTGCATCGGCTTCCCCGCCACACTCCGCAAGGCTGCCAGGGCCTGGTACTCCGGCCTCCGATCGAGAAGTATCCACTCCTTCGGACAGCTCGAGCACTCGTTCGTGGCCCATTTCAGCACCAGTCGAAAGCCGCCGCGAACGTCGGACAGCCTTTTCTCCCTCAAGCAGGGGGAAAACGAGACGCTCCGACACTTCGTGGCGCGATTCAACGCGGCCACGCTCGAGGTCCGGGACCTCAACGAAGACATGGCAATCTCAGCCATGAAGCGGGGGCTGAGGGCATCCCGATTCACCTACTCTCTGGACAAGACCCTCCCCCGAACTTATGCCGAGCTACTGGAGCGCGCATATAAGTATATGCGCGCGGATGAAGGGGCATCCGACCGACGTTTGGCCGAACCCAGAGGCCCGAAGGAGAAGCGGAGGAAAGGTCGGGAACCCGCCGAACCAAGCAGGCTCCCGACCGATAGTCGGGTCTCGCCACCCCGACGAATCCAAAAGTCACCCTGACGATGGGGTCCGAGACCGACGCATCGCAGGTATGACTCCTACGCCCCTCTCCCCGCTCCTCGTGCGCAGATCCTGACAGAGATCGAAGGAGCGGAGAATCTACGACGGCCTCGGCCTCTGAAGGCAAAAGGCTCCGACTAACATGGCCGATCGTCGATCGCCGAATCAACGGCTCGATCACTGATCGCCGAACCAACGGCCTCGCCTCTGAAGGCAAAAGGCTTCGACCAACATGGCCGATCGTCGATCGCCGAATCAACGGCTCGATCATCGATCGCCGAAATCGACGGCCTCGGCCTCTGAAGGCAAAAGGCTTCGACCAACACGGTCGATCGTCGATCGCCGAATCAACGGCTCGATCATCGATCGTCGAAATCGACGGCCTCGGCCTCTGAAGGCAAAAGGCTCCGACCAACACGGCCGATCGTCGATCGTCGAATCAACGGCTGGATCATCGATCGCCGAAATCGACGGCCTCGGCCTCTGAAGGCAAAAGGCTCCGACCAACATGGCCGATCGTCGATCGCCGAATCAACGGCTCGATCACTGATCGCCGAACCGACGGCCTCGCCTCTGAAGGCAAAAGGCTTCGACCAACACGGTCGATCGTCGATCGCCGAATCAACGGCTGGATCATCGATCGCCGAAATCGACGGCCTCGGCCTCTGAAGGCAAAAGGCTCCGACCAACATGGCCGATCGTCGATCGCCGAATCAACGGCTCGATCATCGATCGCCGAAATCGACGGCCTCGGCCTCTGAAGGCAAAAGGCTTCGACCAACACGGTCGATCGTCGATCGCCGAATCAACGGCTGGATCATCGATCGCCGAAATCGACGGCCTCGGCCTCTGAAGGCAAAAAGCTCCGACCAACATGGCCGATCGTCGATCGCCGAATCAACGGCTCGATCATCGATCGCCGAAATCGACGGCCTCGGCCTCTGAAGGCAAAAGGCTTCGACCAACACGGTCGATCGTCGATCGCCGAATCAACGGCTGGATCATCGATCGCCGAAATCGACGGCCTCGGCCTCTGAAGGCAAAAGGCTCCGACCAACATGGCCGATCGTCGATCGCCGAATCAACGACTCGATCATCGATCGTCGAACCGACGGCCTCGGCCTCTGAAGGCAAAAGGCCCCGACCAATATGGCTCGGTTGCCGATCGCCGAATCTATGACTCCGTCGTCGGCCTGATCAACAAATCGCCGAACCAATTGCTCAATCTACGTCTCGATCGTCGAGGACGTATCGGATTCTGCGACGGAGATCGAAGGAGCGGAATATCTACGACGGCCCCCACCTCTGAAGGCAAAGGGCTTCGACTAATGCGGCTGGCTAACTTGCCGACTTAGCTTCGACTAAGAAGGGCAAAACGCCAAGATGACCGCAGTCGCATTCGCGACATACCGATCTGGTCACGACCGATCGAAGGATATTCGGCTTGCCACCGTTTATCATACATCCCGACGCATACGTCCGACCAAGGGCTGGACAATGGATATTCGACTTGCCATCGTTATCCTATCCGAATACGTCGGATGCTACTCGACTATCAGATTCTGCAGAATGATCGTGTCGACGAGCAACGTTCGGAGGTTGGCCGACCTCCGACCCGACGTGCATGCTCGACCTACAGTCGGGACGATCGATATTGGATCGTTCGTTGATATGATCGCCAGAGTCGGGGCAGGAAAAGATGGAACACCACTCCTTTCGTCCGAAGCCGTCGCCCACGTGTTCACGCGAGCCAACACGACATCGGGCTCAGGAGTGGAGGGGGGCAACTGTTGGGGAATACCCACCGACCGACTTACGATCGAAGGGGCCGACCCCGACGGCCGACCCTGACTGGTCGACCGACCGACTGGCCGACCCCGACGGACGACCCCGACGGACGACTGGCCGACCCCGACGATCGACCCCGACTGGCCGACCCCGACGGCCGACCGACCGACTGACCGACCCGACGGCCGACCGACCGACTGGCCGACTCCGACGGCCGACCGACCGACTGGCCGACCCCGACGGACGACTCCGACGGCCGACCGACCGACTGGCCGACCCCGACGGACGACTCCGACTGGCCGACCCCGACTGGCCGACCCCGACGGCCGACCGACCGACTGGCCGACTCCGACTGGCCGACCCCGACGGCCGACCCTGACTGGCCGACCGACCGATTGGCCGACTCCGACGGCCGACCGACCGACTGGCCGACCCCGACTGGCCGACTCCGACCGACCGACTGGCCGACTCCGGCCAGGAAGTCTGATGGCCGACTCTCGCAACATGATGCTCGCCGACCAATGGAGGGGCCCGACACCACTCAGTTGGCTACCGACTTTGGGTCGGTCGGCTCCTCCAACCACCGTACAGCCGCCAGACGTTGTCAGCTCTGACACGGACATGCGGCGCAGTTACCTAGGGGCATTGTCCCCCCGAGAGCGGGGTCAACCCTGGTGATTGGACGGCCACACGGCGACATGACGTTTTCACGGCGACTCTGACAGTCCACAGTGAGTTGACAGGTCCTTACTTGTCCGCGCCATTAATGACGGCGCCATACTATGCTCCACTATATAAACCGGGGAAGGCAACAGTGCAAGGGATCGATCCGCTCCGTCTCTCCCAAAAATGCAGGCTCGCTCCTCCCTCTCTCTCTCTCTCTCGAGCTCTCCGTCTATATTTCACTGTTGCCCAGTCACCTCTCTGACTTGACCGTCGGAGGGTCCCCGCCGGAGCTGCCTCCGGTCAGTGCGGACTTCCTTTTGCAGGTGCACGCTTCCCGGCGATCGGGCGACGAGGCGATTGGCCGCAACACATTCAAACTTTTATTGCAGTTGAGTGTGGTGCATCAATATTATACGTTGCGAAGAGTTGTATTATTTGTTCCATTTGTAACATGTATTCTTCCAGACGTTCTATGTACTTTCTTAAAAAGCTGAAAACAAGTTTCATGCGGAACTCCACCATCAGTTTGACGTTTTTCCACAATAGCAATCTTTGGCACCAGACTTCACCTATTATCTTAATTCCTCTCTGATACTTGAGTCCTTAATCCTGCTTCCTTCATGAAATTGTATTTGTATATTGTTGTAAGAACATTGTTGGACGTGGCACAAGCAATACTGCAGAATACACTCAGCTTGGACATCTAGGAAGGACCAGCTAGGGGTGAGCCCGGTTGAGTAGCTAGAAATTTAAATCTAACTTAATTCAAAATATTTGGATTTAAAATTTGACTCGAGATTAATTGACTCTTAATATTCAAGCTCAAATTTGATCCGATGAAAAAAATAATCCTTGAAAATGATTCAGTCAAACTCAAATGTTAACCAAACCACACTCAAGTTCAAGTTCGACCTTATGTCTGTTGGAGTTTGGTACTACTTGTTACAGCAGAAAGAAAGAAGAGATAAAAATAGACTATGTCCCTCGCTCATCTGCAACTGATAGAACTGCTTACAGAGGAAGAGCGCATTGATGAGTGACTTCGTCATATATATCTTTTCGAGCTTCGTCTATATCGCTGTTGGAGAAATCTCACCAAGCATATAGATCACCACATCATCCGCTAAGTATAAGCGGATCGTGCTCACCGTCTGTATTTGTAGCTGCCTCCAATCCTTCTCCTCTATATTTGTCGGTTTCTCCTCGCATATGAGAGTATTGATCAACTCCTGTTGGATGAGCACATTGTTCACCCTCGCTTGCCATTGGGAGAAGTTGCTCTCCTATCATTCTAATTGATCTCCACCTTGATTGAGCTTAACTTCTCCATCTTCTTCAATCTTGATCAATACCACTGCAACCTGGATAACCACAACTCTAATACCACCGGGCTTTAATACCAATTATTGGAAATCCTGGTACCATTTGTTGCAGTAGAAAGAAGAAAAAAATAAAAATAAGATATAATCAAATACATGGATTAGATCAAATTCTACCTTAACGGGATATGCAAAACTTTACTATGAAAGAAAATAAATATAAGAAGAGATCACACACTCTCAACTCTCATAAACCTTTCTTTCAAAAAGAAGCACTCACCTCTCACCCTTTATAGAAGCTCTCGCAAAAAGCTCCAAGAAGACTCAGGCCTCCCATATCAGGGTCCTCTAATGCCCTTGGATGCTTCCTACTGCTTTAAGCCATTACTATCTGTTCCACGGGGGCGCTCTATGCCTCTTGGCCCGTTTGCCTCTGATAAAAGGCCCAAAATCCACTCCAGATTGTAATCAGGCTTTCAATAGGACTTGTGACCGTTAGATCTTCCCCGCAGACCTCCGTGGTCGTTCAATTGTGCAAGATCATGCTCCAACACCCTTGATCACCGTTCGATCGCGATCGCATGGCTTCCTAGCCGTCGGATCGTGCAAAGAAAGCTCGTATACTGTGATTTTCAGCATTTAGATCAGGACAGTCCATGGCGGCCGCATGGACCGCGACATCTCACGTGATCCATGGTGGACCACATCAAATCTCCCACACTGGGTCGCGCGCGCACCTGCACATTGAGGCGCCTGCGCGCTTGCACTGGGCCATGAGTGCTTGTGCGCCCGTGCTGGGCCACGCATCCCACAGGCCTGCACACGCTGCGTCTCTAAGTCTCCACGTCGTCGTGCGTTATGTTCTGGACTCCTCCGTCTTGATTTTTTTTTTTCGTAAATCGAATCGGAGATACTAAATCTCAATAGGATCATCATTAAAAAATATGATTGAAATAAAATAAAATAAAATATTATATCTTAAATATTAAATTAATAATATATTATAAATTAAAATATAATATTATTAAAAATATGTATAGGTGATTAGGCTCGGAGGTCTTCAAGCTGAATATTTCACTGTTTGAGTTCGGCTCGAAAACGTGACTAATGGTTTGAATATAAGTCGAGTTAGGCTCCAGTCCTTTACTACTTAACCTAGATTTTTGCCTGTCATTTTCAAAACGGGCCAGTCAGGCACTCCATGTCTGCAAGTACACGAATGGAGTTCGAAAAGCTTGATTTTGGTCCGGAAGGTAATAACATAATGGATTCAAGCTTGGATTCCAATTCAAGATCATGAATTTGTTATTGAGGATTGCAGAACCAAAACTGTAGATCAAGTTACAGGGAGAATGTATCCCCCATTGATCACAAGTTAAAATATCTGGAACATGGTCATCGAAAAGCTACACAAATAATCACTGCATTTTACGAGAGAAACACTTCCATAAATCATTGGTATGCTGTTGACACACATCAAGAACACATGCATCAAAAGAGTTACAAAACTCACTGCATTTTAGCGAAGAATGAAAAAGTTTTGGGTTTTCCAGGGCTTCTGATGACCAAGAAATTAAAAAAAGAAGACAGAAGAACTAAACTTTAGGAGAAAAAAACTAAATTTTGATGTGTCATTGAAATCATTAACGTATGATTGGAGAGCTCGTGTTATGTACGGGGCAGCGCTTTTAAAGAATTTACCGCTCTTGCTCATCACACATCATCAGGCGGTACGTGGATGGCCATGATGTCTAATTCTATCGCGAAGCAAAAAAAAAATGCAATGAGAAACAGTAAGGTTTATCCGTATACATATATGTAGATTATTTTAACGGACAGCATCGTAGTTACTTTCAGCGCCAGGGGTAGCTCTGTAATCACGCGTAGATAGCTGCAACGGATCGTTTAGACGGGTAGAGAAGCAAGCGACGGAGAGAAGCCGACTCTTTTCTTCGGAAGCAGCGGCGAAACTCCATCCAAAACCAAACCTCCTTCCTCTTCCACTCCTCCATCCGGAGAAGGAGAGACCATATATTTTCCCTCCAATTCGAAAACCCACCCTCCTCTAGTCTTTCTTCGTCGCAGTCCGATTTCTTTCACCCTCGCCTCTCCGTCAACTTCGAGGTCGGAATCGAAGGACCGCCGATTTCTAGGGTTTCGTACGAGAGAAGAGGAGAGTTGGGAGAGTCATCGATGGATTGGGGGAACGTGACGGCTGAGGATCTGATCGACGCCCTTCGGGAAGTGGACTGGTCTTCCCCTCCGCGTCCGGTCTCCGAATTCTTCTCCAGATTCACGGTCCCCAGATCCTACTCCAAATGGAACAGCCGATTAAAGTGCAATCTCTACTAGTATGATCGCACCCATCCTCATTGATTTCTTTTATTTTAGGACCAATCGAAACCCTAATTTGCGTTTTTAGACTTATTTGATTCTTGATCTACGTTTTCTTGATCGATCAGATAACGTGCTTGGAGTTGTATTTCTATCAGTGTCCTTCCTATGCAAGAAATTCTTGAATGAACGATTGCTTTTTTCGATGTTTAGAACCCTAAAAATATCTGGCGATTTAAGAACTTTAGCATGCATAATTAATCAGGTGAACCAAGACTTTATGTGAAATAGTTCCGAAACCATTCTTAATTTTAGTACATAAATTAACCGCATTGGATCTCTGGGAGGAATTATACTTTTTAGATATAAAGGCAAATCCTTTTCTTGCTTTTGAATTCACTTTGTTATCTTTTGAAAGATTACATTTTGATGTCCTTTTTTCACGTGAGTTGCAGTTACCGGACGAATTACTTCATCATGATCGTATTTATTCTTGGTAAGAAAATTATTGATGTAATGTTTGTTTGGTCTATATATGTCTGTGTTGTTTCCTGATGTTTTTGTTTTCCCCCCTATATTGTAGCGATTGGCTTTCTATTAAGGCCTCTTGCCATTCTGGCTACCATTTTGACAGGCCTGAGTATTGCATTCCTAAATGATAGGTAAGGTTTTCCAACCTTCATTATTTGGCATCCTTGATTAGCTGATATTGCCTTGCTATATGCTGATATAAAGCTAGTTATAGCTGCTAATTCGCTTCATTTAATTATATCTTATTTGGCATGCACGCTGTGTCTGTGTGTCGAATAAAGGAATATGCATTAATCATATGTAGGATCTACAATTCGTTACATCGCATGAATTGATGCTACTTTGGGATATGATGCCACACAACTGTTGACGCAACTGTAGTTGAATTGCATTCTTTAAATTCTTGGCATTTTGCTTGATTATAGACTTAGGATCTATTTGGATGTTTGGGACCTTATCCGGCCAAAAAATCTCCTATAAGACCAGGATTGTCAAGTAGGAATCATAAAATTGAGGAAAAATTATAGACGATGCAGGTGAGTTGTTTGTGGGATCTCTAATCTGAAAACTCTTGGATTGGAAAAATCATTTGGAAGTTTATTCACAGCGCCCGGAAAATTTTGGAATTATGGACTCCACTGTCCTCTCACCCTCCACCCAAGTACGTTCAGCCTCTTCTTTTACCTTCTCATCTAATCTATTGCCTATGCTTCCCAGCAGATTGTTTATAATGGATATTGCATTGGGCATCCAAATACAACCTTAAAATGTTCAGAAGATTATTTGCCTTTTGCATTCTTGAAGTCAACACAATGACATGCACAAAACCCTAACTAATCACTGCTGCTTTGGTAAGGATGATCAAGATCAGAGAGTTGTCACCATTGAAAAAAGGGCTGCCTCATATTACTAATTGATGGGCTGTAAAGTTTCCATGTCAAATTGAAAAGGTATTGAACTACTGAAAGCTCATAATTATGTTATCAGCTGAAGAAGTGGTAGGCCATTCTCCACTATTTTACTGCCTACATGGAAGGCTTCAGGATCAGAAGCATCACGAGATCTTCCTTTTATTGTTGTTTCAAATATTCCTAAAAAAGTATTCAGTGCTGATAGTTTCTTTATGACTTAGGTACTTATTAACTTAGTTGTATGTTTTCCCTCTTAGTTGCCCAACAACAAATAAGATTATGATAGTACCTTATTGTGGTTCCTATATGGAAGATAGATCTTTTAGTAGGCGTCCATGCTTCTATTTTTGACATTGTTGAGTTGCCAAAGTTTCCATTTATCTAGAGGGGAAAGAAATCATATTTCATTGGAACATGGATATGTTAGTAGGAAAGTGTAACATCTCTTCAATACATGATGCTAGGGAGGAGAGTACGTGACATTTTAGAAGGGATCAAGTAAATTGAAAAATAGCAAAATAGAGGGATGAGACTGTGTACTTGTTAAGATAAGACAAAATAATGATGACAAAGGTCCAAAGCATCAAATGCTAGTTGTAAACAATAAGTGACAGACCTTGTTCGGGTTAAGTTGGTATTGCATTGGAGCTTATTTTGTGTGATATAAATGGGGGTAGCCCCCAATGATTCAATCAGAACATAAACAGGACCATATCTGATAAAAACAGGTGCCTCTGGCATCTGTCTCAACCAAGGGGAAAACTCCAGGAGGGCAGTTCTGGTCCTGAGGCAACTGTTCTCAGGCCTTGCAGCACAGGTTTGCAGACAGACAGTACCTGGTTGTCCTCTATGATGATATGAGTGGCATGAATGTGATTGCAAACTCTGGAGCTTTGAAGACGCTGAGTAGCGGCAATATAGGGATGCATGGAATGACCATGACCATTTAACCAGTGAACAACTGTGCTTGAGTTGCCTTCTACCCAAAGATCAATTGCACCAAGGTGCTGGACAAGCTTAAAAATGTGTACCCACCATAAGTAGATATTGTATTTATAACTGAACATATTTCTTTAATTTGATTTGGATGTATTAAATATAGAAACCTAGGGCAGGAAGGTATATTTTTGGTGGATGTAAGGCACATGATATTTAGCAATATATGTGTTTCCTTTGCATAGAGATGGGCACTTAGTGATTATTTAAGGAGGAATCTATAGAAAGTTCAACACCTAGCTTAACTGAGATGGATACGTTATGCAAGACATAGTTAGAAAGTATTCTTAGGTAAATGGTAGAAGATCATGTAAGGTAAAGTTGAATAGGATGCAAGAGAGTACATGGAATAAAGGTTCATGAGCAAAGTGCAAGATGGTATACTTGAATGTGTACTGGTTGATGATTCAGCAATAACGTCCATGAGGGAGCCACCTACTCATCCATTAACTGGGATTAAGGAAAACAAATCAGAAGAACCTGTGATGAAATGGATATATTGAAGCAATCAATATGGAAATATTATTTTTAATATTGAAGCAATTGATATGGCGATGTTATTATTAATATGTAGGTATCAAAATGGTCATGTAGTGTAAAGGAATTTATGAGAAGGTTTAAGGGGGAAATTTTTCTAGATAGGACATATCATAATTGTCTTTACAGCAGCATGTCATCTTGTGGTAACAAATGTTTAGTTTAGAATAAATTTTAGCATTTAGGGGTCTATAATGTAGATCAAGCTTGTCACAAATTGATCAAATTTTAGTGAGAAAAGACTGAAAAACTTGCCAGTATGAAATACTCAGATAAGTCTGCTTTTCACTGCATAACAGTCCACCCATGTCATGGAAGTACAGAGGTGTTTGTTAAGTACAGGTACACATGTGCTTGTGTGTGCACGCACATGCGTGTGTGTGTGTGTGTGTGAGAGAGAGAGAGAGAGAGAGAGAGAGAGAGAGAGAGAGAGAGAGAGCATGAATAGTATAAAAGTGTAGAATGCATGAAGATGAGAAAAGCTGCTAAACATGGCTATTCATTTGGCTTATGGTGTATTACACAATAGATTAGACTTGATGAAAGGTGAGGAGAACAACAAATTTCTGGATATTGGGAAAGGGAGACCAAAATGTTGCTTATAATCAGGTTATCTACATGATAATACTGAAAAATATGGAATTGCTGGTAGACTAACTAATGACTTGTTATATTAGTAGTTATCAGGGCTCAACTATCGGAAGGTGTGAAGGCCACCCGTAAATTAGTAAATATGAAGGAGAGAGGAAGTAAAATCAAACTGCTATTATTAGAAAGTCAATTT
Source organism: Elaeis guineensis (assembly GCF_000442705.2). Lineage (NCBI taxonomy): Eukaryota > Viridiplantae > Streptophyta > Magnoliopsida > Arecales > Arecaceae > Elaeis > Elaeis guineensis. Next base: position 69,017,767 of record NC_026006.2, on the reverse strand, counting down.
TGTCGAAAGATGAGGAGGCTAACTGAAGGCAAACTGTCCATTCCTTGAAGTTGTTGAACAAGTAGTTTCATAGGGGAACAGATTTTGGAGGTTATTTACCTTCATGGTTAATTTGTTTGTTTCATTGGTAAATTAGGATAATATGAGCTAAGAAAAATTCTGATAAGATGTGGAATTTTTAATTTGCTTGGGCTAAATCAAACACCCATATACATATCAAGTATTAAGGATGAAATTAGATTATGATGTTAACTGATGTGTTTATTGCACTCTTTCAGATGGTTGTAGACTATAAGATGATGTACAACACTGTAGCATCCATGTGGAGAATTGGAAATATGCTGAAGTTGTGGGACAGTTGTGGATCAGTGGTTATTAAAAAGTGATAGTAGTCTTTGTGCACCGAAATTATTGTGAACATATTTCTCCTGTACTTTTTGCAAATGGAAACATCTCTTACGACCGAGCGAAACTTTGATTACACCGTTGTTTAGCATTGTTAATTCATAAATTATGATCAATTTGCCTGTGCTACCCAATGTTTCTGATGCCTTTGGTCATTATTTTTGGTGTGACTTCATATTTAATCTGAATAATCTAATCAAGTATGCCTGCTGATGATGCAACTTTTACAGCTTTGCAGTTACTTTCAACGAGAAGGTAACAAGAACTGTCAGACAGTTTTCTCCACATTTAGCTGTAAAGTTGAGGCCACCTATAACGTGAGTGTGCTTACCTCTTTCTCACATAGTTTGCAATGACTAGTTAACTCTGGCAAATTTTACTGCTCACGTGATTGATGCTCAGGCCTGTTCTTCGTGGGCGGCCATCTGCAAAAAGAGCAATTCATATATGTGGACGACCTCGTTGGGTTTTTGTCTTGGTATTCTCAGCAGGTCAATATAAACTGTCAAAAGCTGTAGCTTTTATCACATTATAGTTCATGTTCCTCAGACTGACAAACTACATCATTATTAATGCTCTCTTATCTGCAGCCAGTTGCGTCCTCTGGTTAACCTCTTGTAGGCTTCTTACTGTTCTTTGGGCACTTCTCATTGGACTGCTTGGTATAAATAAAGCCCGGCTGATTTATAGTTATTATTATGACCTTTATTTGTGAATATTTTGATCCATTCTCATGGTCTTCATTACATTCCTGCAGCAACACTACTTCATGCAAGCTTTAGAACACCAAATCTGAAAGCACGTCTGAACACATTTCGTGAGGAGTTCCGAGCAGTGTGGCGCAATTATAGCGAGCTGTAATATTGTGGCCCTGCTGAGGTTATATGATGTGAGTAGCTTTGCAAATTTGGTTTCGGACTATTTATCTTCAAGCATGCTATGAACAGTGGATTATCTATTGATGCATCCAACATGTATAAACATCAATTTGGCTTTTAAGTATTTTGCTAGGCAAAATCTCATCATTTCATGATTTTTTTAAACATTGCTTTTCATGGTCAGCTAATTGCCCGGTTTTGAAGGGTTGTTTAGATGCCTGGCTGTAGTATCAGTTGGATATTGTGTCTGTGGATGAGATATGCACTCAATGGATTTTTGCAGGGGGTAGATTTATTTATTTAGAGCTGGAATGTCCCACCACTTCAGTTAGAGTGGAATATTTAGTAGATTGATAAACTTGGGATTGCGGTTTAATGCCTTGTTGATCCACCAATTTCTCCCTACCTCAATCTTTTTTCATTTAGATATATTGGAAGTCTTTTGCCACTGATACAATAAGGGATATCATACTTGTGTGGTAGGCATGTGTTTTAGCCAGTTCTTTCCTAGAGCCAGTCATGGGGACGTCAACGGGGCATGGATTCGGTGCTGTTTGTGAAAAAACCAAAACCCTCTGAAACTGCCATTTAAAATAAAAAACCACAACCACCACCAAAAAAATTGCAAAACTGAAACTGAAACCAAAAAACTGAAAACTATTAAACTTTTTTACTCATTTCAAAATTTTCACATATAAATAACTAAATTAAAGATATCATCCACAATTTTTATTATATACTTTATACCAAATCATCTAATTAGTATATCTGAAAATAATAACACAGCCATTCTCATGGAGTTAGTAATTTGGATTTATACTAAATGTAAAGGATATTAAGGGTATTAAATATCGGGTATATTCGGTTTCGGATTTGGTTTCAGGTTGGAGAATCACTAAAACCATAACTGAAACTGAAAACAAACAGTTTTTAATTTTTGAACCCACTAAAACCATCCCCATTTAATTTTGGTTAAAACTGCTCCATTCGGTTCAGGGACACAAAATATTCAGGTGTCCATCCTTAGCCACTCAACTGATATCACTGACATGCTGATTCATTGAATTTGGGATCTTACAAATATTTGAAATCTATTAGCCCCAACAATTGTATACATATAAAGTTATATCTCTGGAATTCTGCGATATAAAATTGCTCAAAAAGGCTGACAACTACTTGTATGTTTTATATGATGTGTGAGTTTTCAAGTTATTGCACAGACAAGAAGCAAGTTTGGCAAGAACTGGTTATATCCTATGGAGATGTTTGAGTTTTGTATGAATGGGAAGATAATGGTACATATGTGATGGTTGATTAACAAAAGATGGACGAAGGCTTATAGAGAGACTCATGCAAGAAAGGCGAACTGAGGACATGGTGGGCAGAGAGAAAAGTTATATATATAGAATAATCTGGCTGGGTGATGTAGGGTGTTGGACCAATGCAGCCTTGATGAAGTATTTTAGGGACACTAGGTGTAGTATTTTAGGGAGGTTTCAGCATTCTTGGGATGCTAGGTGTGGTATTCTGGAGATTGCATTAGTTGTCTCTATCTTGTTCCGTCATGATGCACACGTTGTGCAGCATTTCAGTCTGTGATATTGCAGTTGCTATTGATATAAATGATAAAGTCCATGCATTGGCATTGTAGAATACCATATCAAAGTTCCTCTTCCAATATTCTTTAGAGAGATTGCAAGTGAGATGCTTCTCATGGTAAGCTACATGAAGAAGATTGCCTCTACATGAAGAAGATTGCCTCTACAAAATCAGATAAGAATAAATGCCAAGGGTTGGTTGAATAAGAAATTTTAGCAGCTTGCCCAGGGATTATCAACCTGAACTGAGTAAAAGTTAGCTCTTTATAGACGCTATTATTGAGTTCATCTCATTGGATCTTTTTATTTAGTCTTTGTTCAAGTTAGTTTATGCTTGTTTTCTTCTGCTGAGCTCGTATATATAATGCTTGCATTTTGTTTTCTTTATTAATAAAATATCAAAAGAAGAACAAGCAAGCAGAAAAGGTGAGCTATTACATAGAGCTCACGCTTAGTCATTCTTGTGCATGCGTGCCGTAAGACATTTAATCTGAGAAATTTGATAAGCTTAAGTCTCCTGCCAAACGAATAAGGCAGTATTTTATGTAAATATTTGTCCTATTCAGTGTATTGATTTCCCATCACTCTTTTAGGGCTCAACTAAGTAGAGATGGAAGTTGTGTTACTGTCATTTCTGTAATGAGTAATCAGATGTAATAATCCGCATAGCTTGATATGCCTGCTAATGCTATGCTTCTTGGCAGGACATGGGCGCCATCACAATGTTGAAATTCATCAATTTCTGTGGACGGTTGATCTGCTGTTTTTATAATGGTGCAGGCCTGTTATGGAGCATATTATAGATCATTAATGGTTCTAATTTCTGCTGAACCTTTTCTGTGCCATTTATGAAGAAACTATGAATTGTAAGCAGTAAGCTTTAGTCTCTCAATAGCAATCACCTGTTGCTTTTGTAATATTTACTATTAGAAGGTTCTCTTATGCTGCTGAAATGATTCAAATCCATCAGATGATTTGAAAAAATGTCATGCAAGGTGTTTGCTCAGAATCTGTATTGTGTGGTATGTTTTCTTGTTTCAACTTTCAAGTATGTGCTATCTGGCTAGGATGGATGGATCCCTGGCATTACATCTTTAAGAACATTTGAGTGAGCAGCAAATACCGCTTTGTTCTCTGAACGTGATCTCCACAATGGAATCTAGACTGTTTTCAGCTGAATGATGTCTGAAACCGTGTACTGACTGTAATTATGTTATTATAAGTATTTATCTATAGTCAAATTCTCTGTTTCTTGCTATATCCTTTGGAAAGGTGTTGTGATGAGATTTTTGGTAAAAAGAAAACATTATACAGGGGCATATTTCCATGTTTATATTGGGTGGGTGAGTTAAGATAACTTGAACCAAGAGAAAGGTAGGGTTACTTGTGGACTTGATTTTATTTTGTTTTATTTTATTTGGTCTGAATATCAACCCTACAAAAAAAAAAAAAAAAAAAAAGGTGAGGAGGGTGAAAAATAAAATAAAGTTCGATGATGGCGGAGGCATCTCCCTGGTTAGAATCTCATGGGGGCCGCGCCGCTCAAAGATGTCAGTCCACCGAACAATTCTTATATCAATTTTTTTTTTTTGGTAATATTCTAAACCCTTTTTGGACCAATGTCCTACTATCACAATCTAGGTATTGAAACCACCGAACCGTCCATCACTGCCACCGCCATGGAGGCAACCTTATTCTCAATCTGATTGCCTTCTTGGTGAATGTGAAAACACCTGCAACCACCAAGTTTGGCGTGAAGATATCTCATCCAGCATAGTCGATGATGATGAGGCTTTGGACCTAATCGCCCTCTTGTCGGCGGGGAGGCGATCATCTATTGGCAGTGGTGTGCACAAGAAAAGAACTATTTTCTATGTTGTGGTCGGTCGTTCAATATTTCCAAGGTTGGAAGCTTTTATGAACTGCCAAGAACGATCAAGATCAACCGTGCTTGTGGGGTAGAATTGCATCGCTTGCTTCTCCTAATGTCAGCTGATTGCATAGCATGCAACTTTCAGGTTTTCCGGTGTCCTGAGTTTTCTTAACAGTCCTCGCATATTTTGTGGCTCTGTCTTGTGCTGAATTCACCTTGCTTCCAACCTCTCTGTAGTCAATTTAGTAGGAGGCCTTGTTTTGTGCTGAGTTCTGCTAGCTCCAAACCTGTGGGCTGCTGTCTTACTGTTAACCGGCAGTTTTATGTGTGTTCTGTTCTGTGCCGGTTTGAGCCTTCATCCAGAACTACACAGTTTTCTGCAAAGCCATGGTTGTACTCCTGTTAATATTCTCTCAATAAAAATGGGGGACCAGTCGCTTCTCCTTTTCTCAGCACCAAAAAGGAAATAAGGGAAAGGGGACGCCGTTTTGTCTACACTGCTCGAGCGCCTGAGATCCGGACTCCAAATTCGAGGCCTTCATCATTCTGATTTTGGAAAGACCTGCAAATCCCTAATTAAATACGCCAAGTTGGTTTGGCGCTCATCTGCCAGTGTGGATTCATCCTCTTACTTTGCAGGAATGAAAAGGCCCGGCGAGGGCAGGTCATACGCGAGAGCCATGGCCGTTCGTTGCTACGTTTTAAGCCACAACCGGACGTCAAAGGCCCCAGCTGCCTCCTAGTGACATGGCGATAGGTTGGGAGCCCATCTCTTGCTAAGTTCCATAAGAATAGCCGGTCCCAAGGATGCGTCTTCACTTCCCACGAAAATCGAAGATGAGATTCATTGGACGTTACTTGTGCCAGCACACAATCAAATCACTCACTGAAAGCAGGACCTGCCACTGGCAACCTGAGAATAGAGAAAATTTCCTTGAGAAAAATCAATCCACCATGCCATCCATGGTAGATTGGAGACAACCTGGGTACAACATAACCACCCCTGCAATAAAGAAAGAGTAGAGGCCTCGTCGGAGAGAAGTAAGAGGTAATCGCCTTCTAAATCGAAGAGGCTCCCCGAGGAGGGTTACCGTCGTCGCTCCGATCGCTCTCGAATTTATACCAAACGCCGCACCACCAGAGCCTACAAGTTTGATGGTTCAAGAACGACGTGCCTTGCTGCTCTAGGTAGGAAAGATACATGCCTCGATTGCATGTCAGCTAGACCAAGCCATCTATAACTTTGTTGGACTTCAACAGGGGAATTGGTTAATTTATTAGTGCCATGTGTATACAAATACAAGGGGAGGCACACGGTAGCACTAGAGTCATCATCTACCTAGGAAGGCATGGTGTGGAATGTCGTGCAACTAATTTATAAAGCGCATCTCTTAGCGCGCTGCCAAAATGGGCATAACAAATTTTCCCAATTGTGTTAAAGTACAGGGAACATGATACATAAATGGAGGGGAAAAAAAAATAGAAAAAGAAGCGATCACATTTACACACTGAGAAGGTGTTTGATAGTATATAATCTTAACAGGATTATATGTAATTTTGCAACAGATAATCAAATTACACTGTTCGTTTCTCCATTTTCATAGGTAATACAGCATTATCTTAAAAAGAGATAACTTAATTATCTAAGAGGAGATAAGAGGAGTTGACCGTGATTACATGTAATTTTGCAATCA
>NC_026006.2:68975813-69011219 GCF_000442705.2 Elaeis guineensis | reverse complement strand
AGCAATCTTGCAACAAAAGATAACTTCATGACCAAAATAAATTAAAGTATATATTAAATAAATTATGGATAGTCCCAGTTTATAAAAATAAAAAATAAAATATAACGGACGGTTTCAGCTGGTGATGTCATCGAAAATGGTTGGATCTCGAAATTAAGTTGTTCCCGCAGAAAATAGACAATAATCAATAAGTAAGAATGAGAGTATTTTGAAAACATTAACTTATATTTTATGTAATTTAAATTATATATCAAATACTGCAACATAGGATTTTTTATTATTTTACAACAATATTACTGCACATATCAAACACTACGATATAAATTTTTTTATTATTTTATTAGATAATCATATTTTCTCTACAATCAAATTATCATAGTTATATTATCTTTATAATGCATAGTAAAAACATGCAAGTGCGCTGAAGGTCATATTTCACCATCCCACAGCTCTTCGAGGCTTTTGTACGGACCAGATTCATGAACGGCGAAGTCACCCCGGAGTAGCCTTGCCTGCAGAACCAATCCCAACGAGAATCTCAAGTAAAAGAGATGGAATGCTCGCATACAATACATGGCCGCACAAATGATGGCATCAGAAACATGCATGCAGATGAATGATAGCAGGGCACGCACTTGGCATGCATTTGATCTTCATTATATCACTAAATAAATATTGGCGTCAGCGGACATGTCACCTATTGTGGTTACCTTGCATGTTTCTGATGGTGTAGATCAGTAGATGTAAGACAAAGAAATACTACCTGTTGGATTTTGGAAAACTGGGAGAAGAGATGTGGAGGAATGCTCCAGCTGAAAAGATCAAGGTTCTCCTTGATTCGGGACTCGGTCGTGCTCTTTGGTAGAACGCTATGACCGCTCTGAATACCCCAGCGGAGAGCAACTTGAGCGGGTGACCTGTCAAGTTTCTCAGCAATCTCGATCAGCGTAGGATCCTTTAGGACCCCTCCTTTGATCCATGACCCTGGAGATCCCAGAGGAGAGTAGGCCTGCCAAAAAACGCAGGGAATTAGGGATGCAACAAGTTGGTTAGAGAAATAATTAACAGACTCGAGATTAGGATTGTAGAGATGTTGCATGGGGTGGTTGTATCGCGGCAAACATGCAGCTAGTAATTAAGCATTTACTGAGAGATGGACGCCTGTGGACTGGCAGAGGTTATGGAGGCTGGGCTGCTGCCACACAGGATGGCACTCGACTTGGTTGACGGCCGGTGGCACCTTGGCATGCGTCACGAGGTCCTGCAGTTTTTTGGTGGAGAAGTTGCTCACGCCGATTGCACGCGCCTGCCCGGACGCGTACAGCCCCTCCATCGCACTCCATGTCTCCCACAGGGATAGAGGGAGCATAACCTCTGCTTCGAGCCCGCGTGATCCGGGCTTTGTCCGGATGGGCCAGTGGATCTGAAAGCATTCCATTCTTACGGTTCAAGACCTTGCAAACTACCACCTCCTCATTCATTCATGCGAGAAAAAATTTTTACCAGGTAGAGGTCAATGTAGTCCAGCTGCAAATCAGCTAGTGTTTTACTTAGCGCCTTGGAGACATCCTCAGGTGAATGGTCACTGCACCTGCTCAGAAGAATCAGAAATTTACCATATCATTACAATGCACTACTTTTCTTTTTTTCTTTCTTTCTTTTTCTTCTTTTTTTTTTTTAATAAATAAATAAATAAAGAAATAAAGAAATTAATGCTTGTATTGTATACTTTAATTTCAAGAAATTGCTTTTGTTGTCTATTACCTATACGAGCTTATTTGTAAATATGTATTACTAAACCACATATATGAAGAAGGATGTATCTTTTAATCGGAATGATAGTCATCGGACCGGCCTTGGATTGTTGCCTCTATGGTTTTGGCTCTTAAAATGAATGCGCGCATATGGATATTATTGATTAGAATATTTTATGCCTACGTAAAGTTACTGCTTCTGATTGCACGCAAATGACATGGGAGGATGAAATCATGGGGAGTGATTCACAACAAAGTTGAAAGTAACAGAATAAAGTAATATATTTTCATTCTGGAAAGAAGTACGTAGCATATACCTAACACGCATATATCTGTCGCTCTGTGATAACTATAATAATGTCCTTAATTTGCACTGGACAAATCCTATGTTGCTAGACTCACCATGGATAAATTTTTTCTTCATGTACGGAAAAGTCAATTGTCCAATCTAATCCTAGAGATTAATAGGGTTACCATAGTTTGGAAGTGATCCAGAGGTCGCCGCGCTTGACCACTCCAGTGGAGAATAGCTGCTTTAAGGCAGCTCCAACCTGCATTACACTCGGCATTGTCATACAACAGTATGAACCGTGTAACCTCATTCAGATAAAGAAATCTAGCATCTATTGGTATTCTGAAATCAGCATCACCATGTCTAAATCTCAATACATCACAACTAATTGCGCCGTGACCATAAAAACTCAAAAGAAATGCGGACTACGGGGAGATCTATTAATAAATGGACACTAAAAAGTGTACATTAAAGCATTTCCTAGTATAAATTACAGAATATCCAAGGAGCATAGAAAAAAGTGATGGATCTTTTCGCTAACCTCCTTTTCATTTTCATACACTCTGGAACAGTCAATATGCCTGTAGCCCGCCTGCAGAATAGATGTATACCTGTCAGCCTTGAATTCATAGATATGAATGTTCTAGCCGTGCATACATACATGTTACACAAGTAATTTCAATAATTTGAAGGAGTCCATGTTGACATCTCATTCAGCCGGTATAATTTACCACTTGGACTGGTTGACTCTTAGATTGGATGAGTCATGCATTTCATCATTTACTTATAGCAATAAGAAACTTTGATAACAATAATCAAAAGAACTATTTGAACAAATAAATTTGAGTTTAACTCTCTCACTAGGCTGGATTAAGAGTTGTATTTTCATAGGCAAGTTAGTTATATCTCTTTTCCTTTACCTAACGACCTAGAGATCGTAAATAATTGGAGCTAATCCAAAAACATTCTTGAATCAATGGGAAGGGTTCAAATATAATGTTAATCCAAGGAGGTATGTATGACGCTGAAACAAGAAGCTTACCGAAAATGAGAAACCGAAACAAGTTTAAAGAAACATGAGATGTGAAAGTGAAAATTATACCTTTACGGCTGTAATAACAGCATCGCCCACCAACCCAGCTGGAGCTTTCCAGGTCCCAAGCCCAACGGACGGTATTTTGGCACCCGTGTTGAGCTCAAAGTAGTGCGGCCCAAATTCAGGCTTCCCTTCGCTTTCCATTTTCTTTTGCTAAGGATTAGGAAAAAGAGAGAAAGAAAGAAAGAAATCAATCCTGATTCTTATCAAAAATAGTTTTCCTCAAAGAAAAGAAAAAAAAAGGGCAATTTTATAAATTGTAGGCCTAGAGAGGCATTTGGAGAAGGGATTTTCTCAGGACTGCCATTGCATCAAGCGAACCAGTATTTTATAGCAAAACGAAAATAGTGTACAGGGGAAGATAAAAAAGAAGGTACGAACGAACACTTTTTTTTTTTGGTTTGTTTCTCTCCGTTTGAAGGTTTTGTTTTACCGTTAATTTCACCTGGGAACGCAAAGGCGAGGGAGGGGAATCCAAGGACAAAGCGGGGTGATCGGTGCTGACTCGCTCAACCAAAATAGGCAGGTCAGAAGAAGAAATCTCTCGGCTAAATAACTGGATCACCATTTTTTTTTCCCATCGCATTATTAAATAATAATATTATTTTTAAGTGATTTATCTCTGCTTCCTCAGCGATAATAATAATAATAATAATATTATTATTATTATTATTATTATTATTATTATTTAAGTTAAATGGTGTCTTTATTTGAGGTGAATGCTCGCTGCATCCGTTCACAAGAAAGGAACGGATTCTCTGCGGTACTTAAAAAGTACCACGGGATGCTATACATGCTTTGAAGACGTCCATCAAAAAATGGGTGGCCGCACGCACTTACGCATACATTAAAATATTAAGAAAATTATCAAAAACCCATACGTTGTATGGGACCAGATGTATGAAAATAATTTTTCTTCTAAATCTAATCAAATTTAAAAAAAAATTATATCTAAATAATAAAATAATATTCATTCAAATTTTTAGGATCATCTTATATTCTCAACTACCTATATAAGTAGGCTTTAATTGTAAGAAGATAATCATACCATATATTAATAATATAATTTAAAATGAATAGATGTTCTTTTTAGGTGATACAACAAAACTCATTTGAGAAGCTGAGTTGGCAACACTCCAATACTCCTTCATAGAATATATATATATATATATATATATGATAGGAATGGATAAATCCTAAGGTTGCATTTGATACATTGGCAGGTAGTGGTAATCTGGATTACCTGGTACTCTAGATTATCTGCAATATAGATAGATTGTCAGTAATGTTGATTTTTGTGTTTGGTACACACAAGTAATATTATAGTAAAATTACTGAAAATTTTAATTGACATATTTGGTATGACAATCAGATTACTGATGATATAACATCAAAATTTCAAAATACTCTTAAATTAAATTATTAATTTAATATTTTTAATTTTTTATTTAAATTTTTTAATAATAAAAATTATTATATAAAAAATTATTATTATTTAATATTTATTATTATTATTATTATTATTATTATTTTATTTTTTATTTTTTTCTTTCTTCTTCTCCTGCATGCTACACCTCGACCCTCCCTCCCCACACCCAGTCGTCGTGCCTCCGGCACCCCCCCAACTATTACGCATCCAGCATCGCCCCCCGGCCTCACTACCCACATCCCAGCCGCCATCGTCGCCGCCCCACTCTGCCTCCTCCCGACGTCCTTCCTCACCACCACCATCCCCTTCGACCCCACCCTCATCGCCCTCAGCACGTTTGTTGGATTCCTCAACCACCATTCCACCACCGTGAAGTCCACCTCCTCCAACTCCCCTATCACCTCCTCTGCCTTTCCAACCACCACCCCCCGCTTCATTGCCGGCAACCCTGCTCTCTGCATCACCTCTTCATACTCCGCTGCCGATCTCTCGTCCAGGACGACGCACATGTGCCGCCCCCTCATGTGCCGTGCGACAGCCTCGAGGCCGAGGCTGATGGCGGTGCTGTCGTCGTGCTCCTAAACGGGGCTGGGGGGGAGGAGGTGCTAAGAGGATGGTAGAGGGGGACGGGGCATGAGAAGATAGTTGCGGAGGGGGATGAGGCCTGAGAAAACAGTGGCGGAGAGGAGGGGGGCTTGAGAGGATGGTGGCGGGGCCGAAGGGGAGGGGGCACTCAGAGGACGATGGAGGAGGGTAAGCACCATGAGAGGAGAAGAGAAATAGCAAACGGAGAAGAAGGAAGGGGTAATTTTGTCCAAAAAAATTATTATCAGATTACCACATCTCCGATAATCTGGATAGCCACTCATTGCTCAGACAATCTGGATTGCCTTACGAAAGGTAATTCTGATTCCCATTGCAAGATAGATTGTCATTAAAAATGAATATCAAATATAGTTATCCAGTGAGCCCAGTTTAAATTACTGACAATCTGGATAGATTGCCACTACCAAACGTAAGTTAAGGATATTCGAATAGTTTAGATAAACATCACATAGCCATCTATCTTTTGATGGACGTCTCCCGTATGTACAGCATCCTAAGATATTTTTTGATTACCGCAGAGAATCCTATTTCTCAGAAGAATTGAAAAAAAAAAAAACATTGCTCCGCCGGTCATTTGTGAGAAATTGGATTTGTGGTTCTCATTACTTCCACGGGATTATTTGTAAATATGTATTACTAGAAGTCTAAAACACGCATAAGAAGATGGCATCACCCTCACGAGTCCTCCATTCATGGACTGGAGTGGGAGCAGCGAGGTTTGGCCGCCTAGCTGCAAGGAGGCTCCTCTTCTTGTCGGTCTAATTTTTTCCAATGCCCGGGCTAATTTGAATTGGTCTATTACTGGGTGACAATTAGGTGGTCTCAGATTATTCATAATTCTGTGCCTGTTAGGCCTCTTTTTTTGAGAAGAAATGAGGGGAGTAAGATGCTCTCGTCGTCATGTATTATATTAATATAGCAATCATGGCAAGTGTTTCGGTTAAGAGGGTCACATAGAGTTATATGTACAAAATAAAGGCATATCCAACCGAGGTTATGTGTGTTGGGATATACCGATTGACCCCCATACGCTGATTTACTCTCGAACCGATCTGACCGACGACCGACAGATAACTCCGACCGACGTCCGACTCTACCGACCGCACTGATCGATGACTGTCGATAGTAGCTGCCGACATTATCCAACTGAAGGAGTGTCGGCCGGGCAAACCCATTCTGTTCCCAACCAGCTGAGCGGTGGAGCCCAAATCATCGACTCACTGTCGGGGGCGGCAGCCGACGTCCGACCTCAGCGAGGCATTAAATCGACCGACGGTATCTCCGGGTCATCACCCGATGTCCCGACAGTCGAATACCGACGTATGGTCGGCCAGCTCGTCCAAGGGCTGTACGACCGCTATGGGCTGTTGTCTTGTCAAGGACATGCTGTGCAGTCGTCCTAGGATATTGTCCTGTCGAAGACATGAGTTCGTTCTGACAACTCGCGGCGATTTGATAGCTCCCAGCGATTTGACAACTCTTCAATTGTCTGCGCCATTAATGACGGCGTCATACCGCGCTCTACTATAAAATAGGGAAGGCAACAGTGCTGGAAGAGATCCCTTCGAAACCCTTGAACTTACTCTCTCTCTCGCTAAGCTCCTTGATTCTTTTCTACTGTTGCCTAGTCTCCTTTCTGACTTGACCGTCGGAGGATCTTCGCTGGAGTCACCTCCGGTCAGTACGGATTTTTTTTACAGATGCTCATTCCCGACGACCAGACGACGAAGAGATTGGCCGCAACAATGTGTTTTCATCTTAATTCATGGAAGTATCCCATCCTCTACAGTGAGGAGTAGCGATTTTACATTTCAGTGGAAACTTCAGCTTGGAGCAATTAACCTTGAACCGTCTCTCAAGGTTGTCGAAAGAGGTTCTTCAAAGTCCTCCAGGCAGCCAAGTCTTACGCAGCCGGTATTGGCATCCGCTGTTGTCCGTTCGCCGAACCACTGAACGATTGTTTTTCCCACCTCAGCGTTGGCACGAGCCTCAAAGGAAAATAGTCTCTTATTACGTTCTAACCAAATGCCTGTTAGGCCTCTTTATACGTCCTCATGAATCATGATAACACTATGCTCGATCGATATCATACACTTATTGATGCAGATAAGGGAAGTATATATTATAAGCTTTTGTTGTTTAGAATTTGTTTATTTAATTTTGGAAAAGAATCTCAAAGCTGTTGTGATGACAAGGTTTTCAAACCCAGATTTTTCGTGAAACCACCTAGAAGGTTTACTTGCTGCCAGGGGTATCAAAACTGAAACCTCTTTATTTTCATTCTGTCTTGTTATAGCGTCTTATATGAGTTTCTCAGCTACTAAATAGTAAATATGGAGCATCATTCGTGATCTTGTTTTCTCTCATTCTTATATCTTCCACACATCCTTCGCCAACCCATGCTCCTTTGCAAAGAAAAATAATATCGGATTTATTTACTACCATATTTTGTCCTTAAAGAGAGCAAGTTTTCGATATCTTTCCAGATTATTTTGTAATTTTAATTTTCTTTGATTTTTAATCCACCCTTGCACACCAACCATAAATCTGATCCCGTAAACCAATTCAGTCTCCTCCAATGATGATCTTTCCTGAAGTTATGGTTGCGGCTCAATTAAGGTAGATTACATCAAAAAAATTAAGCCAGCATATCTTATCAAATTTCTAAAATTCTTTTAAATTAAAGGCAAAAAAAAAACTAATTAACACCTTAGTTGGATGGCTATAGAAGGCCTTATGGTTGTTCGTTGTTGAACCAGGCAACCTTGTGGATGTCTTTTCCTGATAGCAAAAGATCTCAAAGTTGTAAGAAATTTCTGTCAGCGTATTAACCATGGACATCAGCGCTAGGCTATAATGTTCTTCATCCTTGCAGTCCTATTACCTCTCGATCAATTCCCAAACAATCCACAATTAAAAAAAAAAAATAGACAATACTATAAGAGTAAGAAAACAATACTTTAATAAATGTGTCACTCATTAAAAACTGAAAAGTATGTGTTACTGCTCAAAACCCCATCTGATAGGATGGGTAAGTAAGCTACTTTGCTTAGTGGAGATAGGGTGTAGTACAATGCTTGTGTAATTCTGAAACCATAGAAAACGATCAACGGTTCGCTGGATCACATCCAAAGGGAACCCTCTGTTACTTAAGTGAGGCAGAATTTTAAGGAAAAAAAAAAAGAGAAATATGAAAGAAAAAAAAATATTATATGAGAGTTTCTTTCATCGTATCTTAAAATTTCTTGTGCTTGGTATTTATAGAAACGAAGGGATAAATCTGCGTGATTGAGATCACGAGATTCATGGATGACCAGTTAAACTCTTTCTTTGTCTGCTAATCGGGGTGATGAGGATATATTTTATCGGGCATGGTGTGATTTATACATTTTTTTAATGTCTTAGTTACAATATGCTAAATTATAACTAGACTGTAACCGATTGTTGATTGTTTCGGAGAGTTGATTGGCTATTGATTTAGTTGGACATACGAGCTAAATTGTCAATTGAAACTTTTGGGAGGCATATTGCAACCGACCACAAAATAAAAAAAGCACTCAAATCACAATGCACTTCCTCACTACTATAATCATCAGTGGAGGAAAAAAAAAAAAAAAAAAGCTCAACTACTCATCTGCAAATCTCGTGATTCAACTCTCTTTCATATTGCTTGTGTCCTCTTGAAATTTTGTCTTGATTCAATTATCAAAGGATCCCACACAATCTTCTACCAAAAAAAAAAAAAAAAATCCCACACAATCCGACGACCTCCTAATCATTTTCTCTGATTGCATATTACTATGCTATAGTCCTCCATGTTTATCCAGCAAAGCGGTTTACTCATGCCTCTTATCAGATGGGATTTTAAGCGGCAACAATATGATTTTCTTGATAAAAGAAAAGGCTAATTTTCAAAAGGCTGGGGTAGGAGACCAGTTTGAAAAAGGGCCCTTTATGCAGGACGAGGCTTTGATGTGGCCGGTGTCAAAGCGTACGAACTGCATCATCCAATTGGTTCTCCTCTCCGCAGGTTCGACCGTCAACGTATCTTTTTGAAAATTCAGGACGCACCTATATTTGGTTAACGCTGTAAGAACTAGCCGGGGCGTTTGGTGATCCAACTTAGATCACTATAATAATTAAAAATTATTAATAATTTAAATTTTAAAATAATCTAATTTTTAATGATCTAAAATTATTATATTTAATTTATTATAATACAGTGATTAAAAATTTCTAGTGCTACAGAAATTCAAAATCATCAAGTTGGGATTAAAGAGTGGGATAAAAAAAAAATAGAATAAAATTAAATAATTTTTTTTTTTCTAGTCAGCCCCATTTATCACATGGGGTTGCACGTAACAAATATGAAATAATAGAATTATTTATATTGAAAAATTATGAGGGACCTATTCTTGAATTCTAAAAAGCAAACCAAAGCAGAGGAAAAGAAAAATAATTTGTAAAATTATTTTCTTCTAAATAAGGGTAACCTGAAATTTGTCATGACGAAGGCCACAACCTGTTTCTTATTTGTCGGTACCGAGGCCTTCCGTTGTCAGGTTCGTGTGGTCAACAGGAATCTCATAGGCCATCCAAAAATCTCAGCCGTTTGTTTTTAATTTGGTAAAGTCTATTAAACATTTTTCTGATCAGGTTTTAAGTCAATATTACCAAATGCATGTAAATCTAACTAGATCCAACATCATGCTTAGATAGCTAAATCATATGAGTAGGTTGGCCCCAAGTCCACGTTCTAGCCTCTCACTTTATCAATGCACAATCTTAAAATAAGACAAGATGTTTCGATTTTATTTTTGACGTGCCTTTGATTTTCCTATGTTTGGTTGCAAGAAAAACTACTCGGAAAACTCATCCTTCTTGAAAAATCTGTTTTTTCTGGTTATTTGTTTCATAATGAATTTGGAAAGTTTATAACTAGTTTTGAGCTATTCAACCAACTGATCATATACCTGATATCATAAGGAAACACCGCCTGCATGCCAATCGACACACATGTTATTAATCACAGTGCTTTTTATAGGGACAAAGAAGGACTAGAAAATTAAGCACTTGAAGATGATAAGACAGGAATATATATATATCTTAGAATCAGATAAAATCATTCTTAGATTTGCATGAATGCTGGGCGAAACATTGGCCTGCTTAGATCTCGCCATCCCAGAGTTCCTCCACGCTTTTGTAACCACTTTGAGGCTGAACAGCAAAGTTGCCCCTAATTAGCCTTGCCTGTACATCACAAACCGCAAGATCTCTCAGGAACAAAAGTTAAGCACCCTTCGACTTCTACAAGCAGTAAAATCTCCTTTTCATTATAATACAACTAGCCTTTTTCTCTTGCTCAATAATGTTTAGGTTCCACTTTCTTCCCCGTTGAGGAAAGCTAAAAGAAGCAATCTCATTGGGTCCAAAACTAAAAGACCATTTTCAATGATGGCGAATCAACAAGATTTTTATGTTTGAAAAATGATTACTTGCTCACATTGTTATCATTGTTTATAGAATGACTTCTGACTTTTTATTTTTGTTTTCTGAATTTTCTCTCAACTATAGCAAAACCCATTGTGAAAGGAAAATGAATGAATACGACTGCCATGGATAACTCAGAGACGCACGTGTATATGCAAAAGCGCGCACATACACACACAGACACACACGTGCACGCATGCACAGAGAGAGAGAGAAGAGGGGGGTGGTGTGAAAGAGAGAGAGAGAGAGAGGACATTAGGCACAGAATTAACATGCAAGAGAGAGAAAGCAAGGGCCCTGGGCACAAAATAAACACCCTATCCTGTGACAGGCTTTTCTGTAATCAGACTTAAGAAAACACAATCTAAGAAAATGCACGTGATTGTGCAACTCATGTGCTAATGCTATTAGCCGACTCGCATATCGTCAAATACATTGTTCGGTCTAACAAAACAAGGATGCGTGACAGAGAATGAGTACATCCCAATCGGTGAGCTAGAAATCAATCGAATCTACTTTTCAGTAAGGGGGCTGAAAAATAAATATGCAATATTGTGAGGATCAACCATCTAAGCAAGAATACTCATTGATTGATTGTTTTAATAACATCTAGTATTCTTTAATGTTTTTCAGAAGGTAAAGTCTTTCATCCACATTTGACAGTACCTAAAGGCCAAAGAATACTTGAGGTTAGTGCTCTGTACAGGGGGTTGCATATATAGATGATATACAACATTTCAAGGATAGAATTTTTACTTTTAGCCAAGATTATAGAACTCAAATTTATAAACTCAGAGAACTATGGAACTAGGGAAAGGATTACTTGCCTGTTCAATTTCAGAGAACTTGGCAAACAAGTCATCAGGAATGGACCAATCAAAAAGGTCCAAATTTTCTTTTATCCTTGCTTCATTTGTGCTCTTGGGCAGCACACTATGACCCATTTGAAGGCCCCAACGCAATGCAACTTGTGCAGGACTCTTGCCCAATTTCTCTGCAACCATCCCCACGATTGGGTGTGTAAGTACATTGCTGCCCTTGATCCATGTTGTCCCAGGTGAACCCAGTGGGGAATATGCCTGCAAAAGGGGCCACATGAAATTTATCTTTTATGCAGATGGGTGTACAAAACTGAGAGATCAAGCAGCATTTAAAACTCAATGTTGACAATTTGAAATCTTACAGAGAGGTGAATGCCTTTTGATTGACAGAATGCATGGAGCTTCATCTGTTGCCAACTGGGATGGCATTCCACCTGAATGACGGCTGGAGGTACATGTGCAGTCACAACCAAATCTTCCAACTTCTTGGTAGAAAAATTGCTCACGCCAATGGCGCGAGCTTTACCTGAATCATATAGTTTTTCCATTGCTCCCCATGTAGCAGGTATATCAAGTTGGACAAAGTTTTCAGGACTGATGCGACTACCCTTTTTAACCCGAACTGGCCAATGGATCTTTGACAAATTTGCGGCATGGTAAGTTAGAAAAATATAGGCCATTACAACAATAATTTGAACAAAATAGATCTCAAAGTTATGCGCTAAAAGTAACATGAGAAAATTAAACCCTGTGAGGAAAACGAAATGGTTCAAAATATTCCCTAGTTTATTTCACCCTAAGATTACAAAACTCATGATTTTAAGCATAAAGAAAGAAAAGGGAAGGTGTAAGCAAGTTTTGGCATTCTTCTAACATTAATGTACCACAACAATATGAGAAATTATAGCCTGTGAGGGAAGAGAATGGTTCAAATATTCCTTAATTTATTTTTCACAAACCTTAAGGTTACAGAACTCATGCGATTTTAGGCATAAAGAAAGAAAAGAGAAGGTATAAGCAAGCTTTGATATCCTATGACTATGAGTCCTGTAGGTTTGCAAGATGTCACCAAGAGTTAGATTTTGATGTCAAAAAATATATGTTAAAGTTACCACAATAGAACATACCCAATAGGATCCAACCTTACATAACCTTTGATCAGAAGGAGAAACCCTTATACAGGTCTAGCATATGATTAAATATGGGAGAAAGCTTCATCCTCCTACAATCAAAAAGTATTCTCACCCTCTCCAGGGGAAAAATCTGAATGTGAGAGAAACTATCTGGCTAGATGTAATTGTTTTGGCTCCTTTGTTCCACTGGCTGTGTTCTTTGACTAAAATGCTCCATTATAACTCTCTTGTATTTCCTCCTCTCTTTCCTAAATGTTCCAGATGTTCCATCACTGCCTTCTTGTCCACTTGACTGCTCCATCAACTCTCCATGATGGACCTCCATCAAGAGCATGCATTACCACCCTACCCAAATGACAACTGATTGGAAGAAGGCAAACAAGAAAAGAACACATAAATGATATGGATAGCAACAGGTCGGGTATGGGTTGGATAGGCCATTATCCATTCTGCCCTATACTTGCCTCGGGGCCGATAGAGCGAGACAAGGGAGATCGGACAGTTCAAGTTGGGTAATGCTACAAAAATCAAATTTTTTGTGTACAAATCAATTTGTCTTCCTTGAGGAAGGGATTTGTGAAGATTTATATATATCCAGGTTGGGTTTGGGGCAAGTTTTATATCCATACCACCCTGAATCAATTGCAGGCCGAGTAAAATCCATCCCATTAAGGTTGGGTCAAGTACCCGATGGAGTGGCATAAATTGCAACTCCTAATAAATGAGATGGTTTATAATTCTAAAAAATTTTTGTTCTTCAAACACCCAAGTGAATTGGCATGGGGAAACACCAATAAACTGAATGATTGGCCTCAGTTTTTGCCTAATTTCAATAGTTGTTGGTTCTTGTAGGATTTGTATTTTTCTTTTTCAATAGTTTCCAATACTTACTTGGAAAGAGCAAAATATAATTAAAATATATTACAAAGAATATGGCTCTTGGGATTAATTTATTTCAAAGGTGAACATAAGGACACTAAAAGCAAGGATTGGAGGAGGGGAGATAACAGTTTTTACCCCAGATAGGGGAAGCATAAAAAATTTCATAAAATTTAAAAAAAACAAAAAGTGCATCCATATTTGGTACTGACTATAACCATTACACTGAAAATAAGTACTCTTGACATGAAAACAATAAAATCCAAATACTAAAAACTTACAAGGTAAAGATCTACATAATCAAGCTGTAATTCACTCAAAGTTAAATCCATTGCCACTGGCACATCTTCCGGTGCATGATCACTGCTCCTGAAAATCACTTTACATTTTGTTAGCTAATAGAGAAGTAGCAGAAAAAATTGCAAAAGATGGATCTTCTCCAAAACCTCCATTACGTACATACTGACTATGTAAATATTTAAAGACAAGGAGTAAAACCAACCATAGTTTAGAGGTGATAAACAAATCTTCACGCTTCACTACACCCTCGTCAAACAACTTCTTCAAAGCCAAACCAACCTATAATAACCACAAATAGTATTACAATGTTTCCATAGCTAGCTGACCAAGAAGAGTTGGGAAAAGGAAACACAGAAAAGCAAGAGGTCATCTTTTCTACAAAATGATTAGTCAAGCTCCATAGAACATACAAAACTTATGCAGGCATACCTCTAGTGCTATTTTCTATTAATTAAATGCTATAAGCAAGGGGCATTACTCTCTCTCTCTCTCTCTCTCTGCTGAAATTATTTTATAAAACAAACCTTTCTAAGTTGGATGTAACAATCAGAGTTTTGAACCAATAATCTAAATGGCAACTCTTTTTCCATATTCTCACCTTCTGAAACCAGCAGCCCTGAACTAGGCCTCAGACAACCCTAATATACTTCCAACAAAATCCTTCAACTGCCAAATAATTAGATCATATATTTCTTTTAATCACTCAAACCTATTGTTTCAACTGACTTCTGATATACTACTTTATTGCTTGTCAAATATGGGATCATTTCAAAAGCAAAAAGCAACAGCATTTTTTCTAAGTTAGATGATCATATAAACAAATAACATTTAAAAAGAACATCCAAAAAACAAGGCAGCGAAGTATCAGAATTCCACCTACCCCTTTTCAACCCCCTTCAGGCTTCCTTATCTTTCCTTCTGTTGTATTTGCATTTTCTTAGAATTTGCATATGATGTTTTATAAATTACAAAGCTCCCTACCATGAGAGGCATCTAATTTTAATATATGTTATCCCAAAGGGATTGTTGTCTAAATGGCAGTGCATGTTTCCGTTATCAAAATAATAAAAAGGATATCACCCAGTTTCGAATAAAGATCGGTACAGCAACCACACAAAGGTAGGGATAAAGGTGCTTTTCTCCCCCATACCCCAATTTTTTTTCAAAAAGTCAAGGTTCAACTTAACTGAAGCTGCCTATTGCCTTACCTACCTCCTATCTCCTTTCAAAGATTGGTAAAGACCAATGGCACAGACTGAATACACTTGTTTATATAAAGAAGAAAGTGATGATGGGGAGAGCAAATTAGAAAATTAGGCCAAATTACATTTGGTATGTTGTCACATTATTGTTCTTATTCTATTAGTTCCCCTTGGAGAGGCTAACGAGGACAGTGTATGGATTATGGGTAAACTGTTCAGAAGGTTCCATGGGAGAGGCTAAGTTCTGCAGCTTGTTGATGTTACAAGATGAACAGAGCAGTGAAAGTTTAAATTTCATTCAGCAGCATTTACTATAACATTCAGTTGAAGTGTCAAACAACTAATTTGGCTTTGTTTCTGATACCATTCTCGCAATCCAAACCAGTATTATTTGTATGTTGAATTCTTCAAGGGGAAAAATTTGTGTAAATTAATGAGAAAGTAGAGGATAAAGCCAAGATTACTGCAATTCTATTACTATGGATCATGTGGCTTGCCTTCATCATGGTATGGTAGCAGAGAAATGTCGACTGCACCAGCACATAACTTATCTTAAAACAAATAAAAGGGTTCTCGGGACTGTATAGAAGTTTATTTTTACTATCATTTCTTTTGCAAGTTTATATCATATTATGATGTTAAAAATGTGATCATTCTTTTGAGTAAAAGAAAAATTTGATGGCATGCACATGCCAATTCTTAATGTGATACATGCATGCATGCCAAATTTTAATGAGACATATCGATCCACTTTTTAGGGAGAGATACACCTATCTTAGCATGTTTGATAAGAGTAGGTTTCTGTTACGTCCTTTTTCCATAAGAAAGCTTGTCCTTTTAGATTGTTTATGAGAACAAAATGGAACAAATTTCAAGCTCTTTTAAACATGAACTGCAAGACATATTTCTCCATAATTATTTTCACGAGCAGTATTATTTTTATGCTAGTTTTTGATTCAATGAAACAAAATACATAATATGTTTCAAGTGTTGTGGAATATAACCAACTGCCTATTCAGAAGGAAAAAAAAACAAAAATCTATGCTATAAATGCAATTTTTGGACTGTGAATATATGAGCAAAAAAATGTATTAAGTGGCACAAGACATGTTTCTTTACTGTTGTAAAACTATCATAATAATGCAACGAGAAAAACAAATATTTGAAAGAAAGTTTATAAAATGCCTTGTTTTATCATACCCTTGACAGGGTATATGCTGGGTGTTAATACGATACAGTGCACAACAAGAATTGCACCAAACATTAGTATGAGAATGAGGTCCATATTTAGGAACCTACTCCTGACAACTTTCTATGAAAAGACAAGGATTCGGCTGCCCCATAGTACATACACCCAATTCTGCACGGTTAGGACAAGTTTTCATCTAATGATTCCCGAATCCTTCTAATGTAATTATCATATCAGATAAAATGCATTCAAGCATGCACGAAAAAAAAAATTCTCTCTATGGGTGTAAAGGAAAACTCGAAGCTAGTGTTCACTAAACATACCTCCTCCTCATTGCTGTATGCTCGAGCACAATCAATATGCCTATAACCAGCCTGCACCATCATAACTGCAACATAAATTTCAGAGCCAAAAAGCAAACCACTCCTGGCAAAAATGCCTGGAATCAGACAGTCTGTTTAAGTAAAAATGAAAACGGACACATTTTTTCATCTCAGAGGCCAAAAAAAAAAAAAGTTGAGATCGCAGATTTCTTCAGCCTTCGATCCACAGCTACGTGCGCTGGCATGGGAAACGTGGAACAATTACAGTTTCTTTGAAGAACATAGAATCGGCTTTTGAAATCAACAGCAACTTTGATTACTTCCAGAGATCTTCCATGGGAAGCAAAAGCAATAAAATTTACAGACTCTTATTTGGCTTAGTACCAGCTATAAAAGAAACAAAAGAATCTTGCTTGGAACTAATCTTCAACCTGGGGCAAGAAAGAGTGTCTTATCCTTTATTGGTAGCCTCAGAGGACGCGCGGACTCGACCGAAATTGAACACATATAGAGAATCCAAGAACGATCACTAATTTGCAGTCCAAGTGAGTGCTTGAAGAGAAGATTGAATACTTTGCACTAAATCATACAAAAACAACCCTCAGAAACACGTAGCAAAACAACCGACCATGTTTTTCGCAAGTTTAATCTTACTTCCGATCTGATGAGCAAAAGCATGTCACCAGTTCATAGAACATCAAAACCGCCGCTCTCAGAGACTAATTATAATCTTGAAATCATGAACAAAAATCAAGAAAGACATCGTAATTGACATTTTAATCAAGATCAAATCGTGCAGAAAACCCAACCCCTACAGAGAGGAAAAAGCGGAAGGAGGGAGGGGGGAGAGAGAGATTAGTACCTTGACGGCGGCTATTACAGCATCTCCGACGACGCCGGGCTCTGCCTGCCACGTTCCCAGCCCTACCGAAGGAATCTGTGCCCCAGTGTTCAGGGTAAAAAACCTAGCCATCTCACGGAGAGAGACTTGGAACGCGGCTGACAAGTCGCAAGAAAAAATTCCCACGAGGGGGAGAGCTCGGGAGCGTATTTAACGCGACCTCCCCTTCACGGATCGTTGCCACGTAAATGCTATTTGAATCAAGCCGTCCATATGATTTATAAGGATTTGGAAGGTTGATCACGTGGCAAAATTCTTGGCACTCGATCCGTCCCTATTTCAAGGATTTTTTCCGGGGCCATAAAAGGTGTTTGAAGGAGTTGTATCAAAAAAAGGGTGTTTGAAGTGGACCCTCTATAGCCGGCCAAGGCTTGTCGCGCAATGCTAAGGCGGACGTCAGGATTCGCTCCCGTGACGTTGCTAGGTTCGTCCGACCAAAAGAATCTGTACGCGGTGCCACTTGGAGGCAAGATGTTAATTTGGATTCGGTTCGTTCGTACCTGCTAGTTATTCAGTTTTCTTATCCCATCCAATAAACAATCAACCTATAATCCAAAAGAAAATAATTTTTTTCCTGATAAAAATTTTTTTCGTCCCAAATAGCAAAATGTGTCTCTTAGCTAACGTTTGTTGAAAGTGAAAATTTTCTTATTCAAAATTTTTAATCAAATTTGGATAATATTAAATTTTTTTCAATAATAATAAATGATGTGTTGATTATTTTATAGGATGGTTCAAGGTAAGTATAGTAGAATCATTAATTTTTCGTCGGATAAATTTTTTTTGCTTGATTTTGTAGGATAAAAAAAAATTATAAGATATTTTTTATCTCATCGAAATCATTCAAACGGCCTCCATGATAATCCTCTGCCATTATGTCTTCTCTTTCTTCTTAAGACTTCCCTTTTTTTCGATTGATCTTTTTGGATTATGATGTGGATTTTTATTTGTTGATCTCGATAATAATTAAAGTGGAATCATTCCAATAATATTCAATCTAATTCAACTTTAGTTTTAATAAAATTTATTATCAACCATATAGATCATAAGTAGCCAATAAAAAAAATACCAACTCAGTAAATTAACCATGCTCTACCTTGTTAACTATGGTTACGGTTTCAAAGAATATTTGGAGAAAGAAAACCATGAAAAAAAAAAAAAATCAAATCGGGAATTGATTCTCTCTAGTCTAATCATTTTCTATCCTCATCCTCCACCAGATTTTTTTGTTAATCTCCAGCGATATTTGCAAAAGGAAATAATTGAAAAAAAAAATCCATATTTGCTCTCATTGTCCTCCTTCACCGGATTTTTGGAGAAAAAAATTTCATCGCTTGTCCCTTCTCTCCTGCTTCACCGTCCTTTCTTCTTGGCTTCCCTTGATTAAAAAAAGAAAAAAAAAAAAGATTAGATCCTCTCTTACCGGCTTGTTGGAGGAAAAAAAATCATTGTTCGGAAAGAGAAGTGTCCTCCACCTCCTCCCAGCTTCTCCTTCCTCCCCACTGCTAACTTTTATATGAGATGGTATCTAACATGATGCATGATTTTCAGGCAGGGAGACTGGAGGTTCAAAGGCCATCCAATCTTTCAGAAATTTTAAAAGAGAGATTGAGAACACTCGGCAAGCTGCAAATGTAATGGCAGGGCCCTCAATTTCTAAGGGCCATAAGAGATCTGTAGACAGACTCCAATCCCGTTGGTTATATGGGTCCATCTGCATTAGCAACCTTGTCAATGTGAAAAGAAACAAAATTGTTCCGACTCCTATAGTTTTGCTATGAATTTTCAAGATAGATGGGAGTAAGGCTCTGAATTAGTTAATGTTAGATTTCTTGTCATGCAAACTTCAGGTTTTACAACTTGAAATCTTTTTCCAAAATATTGGTGTCTCAAGTTGCAAAAAAATGAACATCTTTTCTATTGCTATCTGTTATCCAAGTGTGATATCTTTTTGAAGAATCATATGGTTTATGAAGCTCTAGTGGAGACCGTAGAAGATGGTTAGTCATTAAAAAAATATTTTTTTATTTTTTAATTTTTAAATAAAAATCAAAAAATAATATTTAGTAATATCATGAAAAGTAAAAATCAAAATAATTACTTGATATGCAAAGTAAAAATTTTTTACTTTCTAAAACTTGCTTTTCTGCTTTTTTTTTTTTTTGCTCCCCCATATTTAAAACGCCAAACCAAAAAGTAAAGAGCTCGAACCCTTCTCCCTCGTCGAGCTCTTTACCTCCTAACTCCCTTCTCTCTCTCTTCTCGAACCCTTCTCTCCCGTCGAGCTCTTCATTTACCATCCCCAAATATTGTTTTTTACTTTATAGCAACATAGTTACCAAACATACTTTTTACTTTTTTGATTTTACTCAATAACAAATATCAAAAAAGATAAAAAGTACTTTTTAAAAATCAGAAATCAAAAAGTGTAACCAAACGCAGCTTTAGTAATTAGTTAAATGAGATATTCTGATTACAAGAGCTGAAATTCTTCCATGACTAGAGCAAGCTTTTCCATCTTGAGAAGTTACCTTGATATATACATGCTTGATATTTTACTATTAGATCCCATTGGCAAGCAAAGTAACTGCAACCAATTGATAAAGAACTGATCAAGTTCTTTTGCAGCCTTTAGAATCACCTCTGCAGCATCCCACAACCTAAAGTTGTAGTTGGAACAGATAGAAATATTAATATTAACCTGTTCCTACTAGCATGAAGGATTGTTTTCTTGAGACTTGCTTTTGTGATTTTGGCATCCAAGTCCTCCCAATTAACATCATAATCTCGTACAACCTGAAGTTTCTACTCGACTCTTTACCTAATTATCTGTTTTTCAGTGATGAACAAAAAGTGCACCCTTGGATCTCGTGGGCTTTTATAAGGTCTAAAGACATTTTAAAACATAGGCCTTTGTTTTTGATCGAGGCATCACCAATGAGGAGAGGAAGTCTGACCATTTTTTAAAACTACTGTTACCAAAATTATCAAAGAATTCAGACGGGAGATTGAAGTTAGTTCACAAAACATGCCGTGAGGGAAATGATGGTGTTTGGAGTACTCTGTTTTGATTGGGATTGGGACCATTGGATTTTGTTTAATGAATATCAGAATGTTCTACCATGGTTGTTACTTCCAAATAAGTTGTATGTTTTGATGAAGTGCTACTTGCACTCCAGGTCTAATCTTTATAACAAAAAGCAACATGAAAGATATGTAAACCTAGATCTCAAAATTAAAAGAAAGCAAAGCAGAAGCAATTAGGCAATGTTAATTGAATATGCTAAATCAGTGCAGCAACTAGGATTCCTTGGACATCCCACTTCCATTGCTGATGCAAAACTGAAGTTCCAAAAAGTTGCATCTTTCGCTTTAACCTGCAATTATCAATAATTTACAAATGATTATTAACAACATAGTGATAAATACCTTGCTGTTTTCCTTTTTTTTTCCTCCTCTTTTTTTTTTTTTTCTTTCTTCTTTCTTTTTTTTTTTTTTTATTGTGACATATGCGCAAGGCCTATCAAGAAAACAAATACCTTGTAGTTTCTTTTGAACACCATTAATCGTCAGAATTCGAAGGCTTCGAACCATAGCTAGATGACTCCTATAGTAATATATAAGTTTGTTCATTATATCGAAATGCAAAATCAATGAAATAGATAATTATTATAAATGAAGATCACTGTATTGGACTGAGAGAAGGATTGTGGAAGTCTTGCAACATTGATGTAAAAGTAGGATTTGTCCCACCGAAGGTCCAAGTCGAATTAGAATTCTGTTACAGCAACCAGTCATCACTTATTTGCATATGCGAAGTGAATTGAGCCTTTAAGAAGTTATTTCAATTAACAATATTAACTGTGATGGCAGTTGAGCTATAGAAGTGCACATTGGAGGAGGATAATTTGGCAAGCAAGTATTGTTTGACATTGACATTGTAGGATACACCTAAAAACAAGAAACATTCTTTGAGTTCACAAACAGAATAAATTCAATTCAAAGAAACTTAGAAAAACCAACATAGAAATGCCGGTGCGGTAGCAAGCCTTACTCCATTAAAGCATGGGGATGTGAGATATGCTTGGAGATGTGAGAGAGCATTCTTGAATATATGTCATAAACAAAGACAATGACATATGTTTGGAAGCACCTCTCCAATTGCTTTCACCATTGTTTGGTCATGATCAGTAATGTTTTGGAAGCCTATTACCCATTAACTCCAAGAATGTCCAAAAAAGTCATATAAAAGAATCCGTCATACCATCTAATAAAATATGCATCCAAATATGATATTCTGCCAATGGTGATTAGACCCCACAAATAGTGCATATATGAGATTATATTTGTTAGTGCAGCAAGTGGTATCAAAAACACAACATCCCCAAAACAATCCTAATCAATACTTGACCTTCCATCCCTACAAAAAAAAATTATCACTCTTCCATCTTGATCAACCTGCACATCTCAATAAAAGATGCTTTCTTCTCCAACTTTATACTTAAAATAACTTACTAAAGCTTGAGAGTCTCCAACCTCAATTAGCATCATCTTTTATATAGTAACAATCCTTCTTTGTAAACCCTATAATTTTAACACCACCACCTTCTTCAATTATATAGTAATATGTTTTCATTGTTCAAATTCCAGCATTCACCATTGAATCTAGTATACCAGCATTTGCATTGGTAAATGTCCATATAGATCTCAACCAATGCCTTTCTTCAGATTTTGCCAAGTCATGATTGTGCTCATTGATTAATCGAGTTATCTTCCATCGCCCATTCTCATCAACCATGATAAGAATCATTGCTTTGCACTCAGTTCTAGTATTTGGCCTATTAAAATTTGATTCATCAAGCTACTTACTATCTTTAAACCCCTCCTTTGATCAATAATAATCTTTTGTCTGGATATTTTTTGATTCATGAAAATAATAAAATTGTTCCTTTCAAACACTAAAATCCATCCAATGCTTGTAATCACAATACAACCGACAAGCCTATTTTTCACTATGCACAACCTATCTTAGAATCTTTTTGTTGCCTTCTTATGAGATGATGCATTATAGGAGTTTGCATTGCTACATTTTCTTTTCTATTTGTGATCTGATATGTGGCTTCCTTTTTTTTTTTCCATCACTATCAAGACAAATAATTTCTGTATCACTATCAAGATCAATTTTTTCACAACTTTTGACATGTAAACTTTATCTTTTCGTACTGTTTTAACCTATACAAAATAAATGTACTATAACATTTCATAAGTGTATTATTATATAAAAATAAAAAAAAATAATGAGAAACTAATAGATCATAATGCTAACCTAATTAAAAAAGTGATCTTTTGAATATTTTAGATCTAAATATATCTAGTACTAAAATACAAAAAAAAATGAAACCTCTTTTTCCTCGTACAAGAGAAGGGGGAGACACTGGAGACAAGTAGAGGAAGCGACAACAGGTGGAGTTCAAGAGAAAGAAGATGGTGGCTCCGAAAGAGCCTAGAGGAGGGGGAGAGAAGATGGTATCGAATGAGGGCTAGATGAAGACGCAATCCTCTCATATATTTTTTTTTCCTCGGAACAGGGGGGAGGAGGCTCAAGAGGTAGGTGAAGGAGAACCATGGCAAATGGAGTCCGAGGGAGAGAAGATGGTAGTGCCGAAGGAGACTAGGGGAAGAGGAGAGAGGATAGTGGTGCTAGAGGAGGCCGCTTTTCTCAAGCGATGATTTTTTTCCTCCAAAAATATAATGGAGGATCTGGAATATTTTTTAAATTTGGGGAAAGGAAGAGAGGATGGCGGTGCAAGGGAGGAGGGATTAGCAATGAAAGGAGGAGAGTGAGAACAAATCTAATTTTTTTTTTCAATTATTTCCTTCTCCAAATATTTAGTGAAAATTAACAAAAATCTAGTGAACAAGGACGAGAAAGAGGGGCCACATTTGAGAGAATCAAGTTCCTAATTTGGAATATTTTTTTTTCAAAAACTTTCTTTCTCCAAATATCCTTTGGAAATCTAACCATAATTAAGAAGGTGTAGGATATATTCTACATGGTTAATTTGATAATTTGGCATTTTTTTATTATCTGTGTCTATAGTCTACATGGTAGACAATGTCTATCCAAGAAATTCCCTCATATCAGCTTAAGAATATCAATGGTAGTTATACCCTCTTGGCCATGATTACACATTTAAAGCGATAATAACACGAGATAATACGAGAAGTTGTTATGATACAATTAAGTATAATGAAAGCTATTGCCATATAATAAATGCAAATTTCATCCATCTAGATAACAACCATCAAACTCTCTTTATACATATAGATGAACAGAATCCTCATGTAAGTCATTCGAAAGCTCTTACTCTCACTCTTTTTCTTGTTTTCTGTCTCTTTTTTGCTGTTTTTTGAATTGCGACTGATTTGAGCATCAGAAGGTTTCCTGCTAAAAAAGCTTCAGCAAAAAAAAATTTCTTTTTAAATATATCCATCCACTAATCGAGGTGCTCTATTAATCACATTCTTGAGCTTTAGAAAAAGACCGACCTTACCATCACCTTAGCTATATCATTATATGCTTGACATATTATTTTGTGAAAATTTTAAAGTACCGCTCATGCAATGGTTTAAAATTTTAAAGTTACCAAATGATGATATATGTTTAATGAGATTTGACATCAAAACAAAAACCTCCCTTGATCACATCTTTACACACGATGTATGATTACAGCTTGAATGATTATATTAAGCACCCTTGCTATGGAGTTTGGCATATTTGTTTAGAAT
Source organism: Elaeis guineensis (assembly GCF_000442705.2). NCBI lineage: Eukaryota > Viridiplantae > Streptophyta > Magnoliopsida > Arecales > Arecaceae > Elaeis > Elaeis guineensis. Next base: position 68,987,015 of record NC_026006.2, on the reverse strand, counting down.
CATATTAGATCTAACAAGAGAGGATATTCAAAGAAGGAGGTTGTGTCGACAATGCAAGATTGTTGAATTAAGCCAAAACCTGAATTGCCAAATCTCATTTTTTTTAAATGTCAGATTATTAAAACTAGGCTAGCAGGATGCTACACGAAATCTATTATTTTTAGTTTAATACTACAATAAATAGATTTCCAAGTATAACAATAGCAATATTCTGGAGCTATTAAGGATCTTTTTCAATGATTAGATTTAAAATTTTATAGAATTCATAAATTAGACCAGTACAACCATCAAAATCAGACCATGCTACATCTATATTTATAAATATTCAAAATATCTCTAAAGTGGATTAGCCGGAATTCAATAGAGGGAAAGAAAAAGATCCGTTGGGATTTTTTTTTTTCCTATAAAATTTGGACCGACCGATTTTAAAGATACTTTTGATATTTATAAATATAGATGTAACTTAATCTAATTTTAATAATTTTATTCATTTAATCTGTGAAATTATAGAATTTTGGATCCAGCTATCCGACCAAACTCTAAAATTTCTAGTGGAACCAAACCATTTAATTGATACAGAAATTGCATTAAAAAATCTTAGTTGAAAAATGAAAACGAGGTGGCAAATAAGAAAAATAATTAAAAAGAGACAATCAGCTGATATTCTTGCGCATACACTGCAAATAGCCGACCATAAATAGCTGCAATAATTTACGCTTGACGTTTGTGCAAACTATGATGGCCAGACTCGTGAAACTATGCCCGTGCCTTAATTTTCCAGACGAGTCCCCCCATCATTACTCGTGACGAGTTAAGGTAAAAAGAATCATCGATGATGTCTCAAGCAGCACAGTCACAGATGATGATGGAACTCGGAGGAGAAAATAATAATTAAAAAAAAAAAAAAAAAAGAGAGGAAAGGAACGGGAACGGCGTATAGAATATTCCTTCTTTATTCGTTCCCGACCCAAGCAAACATAACCTGAGGCATTTCGCCCTTCAGCAGGTACTGAAATCCCCCAGTCGCTCTCCTCCGCCGTCAGAAATCTTAGGAACCGGCCGGTTACCGTTCGGATTGAAGAAATTGATTTAGGGTTTGAAGAAAATTCAGAGAAAAGAGATCCACCATCGGCTGGAAGAGATCTAGGGTTCTGTGGGGATTTAGTTAGGGTTCTTTTTAAGGCGGAGGGAGAGGAGGTGAGGGAAGAGATGAAGGTGGTGGTGGGGAGCCCGGGTACTTGGAGCGGGCTACTGCTGAGGACCGGGCAGTGCGTCTTCGCGGGGGCTTCCATTGGGGTGATGCTCTCGGCCTTTGGATTCTCCAACTACACTGCTTTCTGGTAACGCCCCTCCCCTCCCTCCCTATCTGTTTTGATTTGGGTTTGTTTTTTGTTTTGAGCTTAATTGTTGTAATACCATATACGACTCTATTGATTAATCCAATCTAGCTGCACCAAATTGCTGGGCTTCGATTTGCTTTTATGTTTTTGCGAAATTTTTCGTTTGTCCTTGTTATGCTTTTATAGGGATTGAAGTGGATTGCTCCAATCTTAGAGCTGGTTTTTGGAGCGATTATAGTATTAGGAATGTCATGCTATCTTGTAGGGCAGTGCACTTTAACACCACTGGGGACATGTGATGTTGGTATGAATTAGTTTTTGAGCATAAAGAAATTAGTTGGACGATTGGTGGATTATTGATGTGCATTGGGATGATTGTCGCTTGAACTCCATTTTTCAGATAAAATAAAAAATGTTCAGGAAATCATTTCTGACAAGTATCTGCATAGGGTTGTTCGGATTGTGCATGGTTTTGATCAGGAAAAGGGCAAACAAACATTTTTACTGCATGCCTGGGATAACAATCTTATCATGATTTTTTTTTTAAAAAAAAGGCAAAATTACAAATTCTAAAATTTGATCATCTTTTTGTCATTGAGCAAGACTCTTATTGTTGTTGATATGGGTAACAACTAGCAATGTGAATGAAAATTAATTGTCAAGTTAATAAGTAAAATAACAGTATGACAATATATGGCATTCTTTAAGACATTAATCCACTACCATGGTGAAAGGTTTTGGTGAAATATTCTTACAAGATATGACATGTCCTTGGTGCACATGTGACTGTTGAATCAAATTCTTAATCCAGTCAACAGTCCTTATTCATCTTGCTACTTGACTGAAGCACTGCTATAAATTAATATCATGTTTTCACTTACTTGCTAAGTGCCAATTTTTATAAATTCAATGGCACCTTAAGGGAATGCACTGGACAATTGCTATGAACTGGAATACCATGAGATTGAAGGAGCAGACAACAGCACAAACTGTTTTTGGAGTGGGAGTGATTATGACATATGAGTGAATTTTGGTCCAGGGATATGTTCAACATCAAAAGTCATCAACCTCTGGTCCTAATCTCTACATCTCCATAGCACATCTATATTGTTGTCACTGAATCTGCCTGACTTTCTGCAGCTGTAACTTTTATGGTTGACATTTCAGGCTTAAGATTTAATTATGAAGTGAAAATTCCTTTTGGTTTTATAATTTCCTGGGTTCCTCTGGTAATAGGGTGGCAACGTTTGGTGTTGCTTGGCCTTAATGGATGCCATACCTTCTATTTACAAAATCTTCACATTGCATTTTTTTTTTGGTTTTTGACATATAGATGAAAATAGATGTACATATTGCTAATATGCTGTTGATATACTGTTTCTGCATATCTTCAAGACAATATGAGTAAAAGAATTCTGTATTTTCGGTCTTGGGAGCCTGGCACACTATTAATAGGTTCCTGATTTCCTGTTGAATAAGGGAAGAGATCCCTTCTGTCTGTCCAGGTGTGATATAGTACTAGCTTGGTGTGATATAGTACTAGCTTAGTGTGATTGATGCCACCTTGTTGATTAGCCTTTTTAGATATTAAAAATGAACTCAAATCTTGATTTCAAACTGTGATCACCATAGGAGTTAAAATATCAGTAAAAGTTGGTTTGGACCAGTTGGCATTGGTTAGTATAGGATTCAAAAAGTAAATTCCATGCTTTTTCAGCGGCCTAAAGCAAGTTGGATAATCTCATGCTTCTTGTATGACAATTCCATGAAATAAATAAATATGCAGATCATCCTTCAAAAAAAAAAAAAAAAGCTAACTTGGTACATTCAACATTGTATTGATGATGAACTGACATTTTAATCTGTATGAGCTGTTGATGATGTCTTTTGCATTCAGCTACTTGATTGCTTCTATGGGACTACAAGCATTGTGGAGCTTGGGACTTGCATGTCTTGATATCTATGCTTTAAGGATTAGAAGAGATCTGCATAACCCTGTGCTAGTAAGCTTGTTCGTGGTTGGTGACTGGGTAATTATCTGTCATCCTTTCACTTCAGTTTATATGTGCCCTTTAGATGATTTGCTTAGTTTATAGATATATCTGCATGCCTTGAATTATATGTCTACACTTGTAACTGCAGAACATGGTGTGCTAATTTTTATACATTTGGTCCTCACTTATTCATATAAACAAATCCATTTATTAGGCTACCCCATTACTGTCATCTCCTGTTTACAATCTTGCATATCAAACTACAAAAATTTTAGACTTTCCCTGCCCAACCATCTTTGTGCAGTTGTTTTTCACATGATTTTGGCTATGGCAAGCATGTAGTCAAGTATGATAAGGTTTCTAGAAGTCTTAACATAAAAGTATTTTAAGTTTAAAAACTTTAACAAAATAAAGTCAGGGCTTAAATTTCAAGTTCATTGTGATTTTTGTTAACTAGCTTTGTTGCAACTAGCTAATTTTTGCTGGACCTGGATGTAAATTGAAGATACTATTTGTTACGTTGTTCTGGACATTGTTGTAGGTGATCTGAACTGGATCCATCTGAAACACCTTACTTTAGCTTGCAGAACAAAGGCATATAGTAGGATGTTATATATGGCGCCCTCCATTTTTACATATCGTCATATTAGTCATTTAGGTTTGTTATTTCTGTTGGCTGAGTTGCACTTGGATTTGAGATTTCTTTTTTGTGCTTCCATGACAACTTAATCTATTTTATTCTCCGATTTTGTCCATTATGTATCTTGAAGTCACTTTATTTTATTTAGGTTTTCAATTCGGTCATTAATTTTTGGGGGTTTTCAGCTGAATTGTCTTGGATTGCAAGATAGGGCCAGAACATTGTCAAATCCTCGGAAATGTTGTTGAAATAGTTCGTATGCAGAAATGAACTATTACATCCATGCCCCAAATGCTATGTTTATATGCGTCTTTCATGATTTGTGCGACGAATTCACTATAAGCTGCCTTTGGGTCTAGTTTGTCTTCATTTACATCAGTGCCTTTCTATTGCCATATGTTTCTCTTAGATCTTTAAGCTTCCAATTCAGTGTTACTTTATCTATACTCATTGAAATGAACCTTATGGGTAAAACCCTCTTTTTTATGTTATTGTGACATTGAAGCAACCATTCTCACCAAATACAGGTAACAGCAACTCTATCACTGGCCGCAGCATGCTCTTCAGCAGGTGTGACCGTTTTGTTTGTGAGGGATGTGGACTTCTGCAGAAGGTATCCTCAACTCTCATGTGGCAGATACGAGATCTCCATTGTATTGGCTTTTCTCACATGGCTGCTTATTGCTGTATCTTCCCTAGTGATGTTTTGGCTCCTTGCATCTGTTTGACTACTTTTGTATATGTTCTCTGTAGTATTAAATTCTTTAGGACAAAATGTTTCTTTCATTGTCATTCTCAGAGTTCTCAGAATGTTTTATGGACTTACCTATTACTATTGAGTTCTTAGTTACACATTATGCTTAAACTATCACGCGTTTCAAGCCATCTTGCCTGGCCAGTAAATTTGTTTAACTTTCTATTATGATTTATGAGAATTCCTTAGATTGTTGCTATTTCTGAAATTGTAGAGAGATGATGAATCCTAAAAATATTGATTTGTATATATGATATTTACACTATGATGCTGAGTATAATTAGTTTGGGTTTGCTTTTCGAAGGCCTTTTTTTGGTTGGAAATTAGAAAGCTTGATGCTTATGGAATGTGGGCAAGTGAAAATTGGTCTTAGTCAAGTTAGATAGTTTTAATTCATGGATTTTGGTATTGATAAATTTGAGTTGATGAGTTTCATTGCAGGTGATTTTCATGAATCTGAGGAGGTTTTCACAAATTTTCCCTTCCTGAAAAAGGTGGGCTTTGGGATAGATGACATAACAAGATTTAGTGGAGATCTCAAATTTTATGCGCGACGCATCCTCAGTATTGTCATATGGAAATTCTCATTTCAACCCTATAGTTCCAAATGGGATAGGCAGATAAATCATAAAATATTAGCAGATGAGCATGTGTAATGCACATTTTAAAACCATTCAAAATAAGATAATGAAAATTATTGGTTCTGTTACCGATGTTATTAATTTGTTTGTATTATCTAATATATAACTAAAGATGATCTTAAAAAATTAATTAAAAAGTCAATAGATGATGCAACATAAATATGAATGAGATATGGAAATGTAGAAGATGTTCACAAAATCTAGCAAGGACTTAACATACGGCATAATTTAAAAATGAAAATGCAGAGCAAAATTTGCAAAACCAGGAGAATGAGTTAGACATGAAACTTATTAGAGGAATATTAAAAATCAAAAATAAAATTAGACCGGATATACATGATACAAAACTAAAATAATAGAAAGAAAATGATAATATGGAAATATGAGAAAATTGAATTAAATGAAAAATATAAACAGAAAAAAAAAAAACAGAAAAATCACTAAGTATAATCATAAAATATAAGCCTAAAAATATGGAACAAGACCAAGAGGACAAAAAGAGGTGAAACTTAAAAGCACAAAGACTTTAACAATAAATGGTGAAAGAAAATAATGAACCACAAATAAGAATTCTGCCCAACATACAAAATAAAAGTAGAATTGGTATAAATAGTGGAAGAAGATTGAATATGCTATATCAAGTATAAAAATAACAAAAATAAGTAAAAGTTATTAGAATAAATAATAACATGTAGAGGATTTATGGAGGAGGTTTGGAAAAGGGATTGGTGTTGGTTTGGAGGGAGGGGGAGAGGGGGACTGCTGGAGTGAGGGTGAGGTATGTAAAGAACAAGAGATTTGTCGCAGGTTAGAATTTCGCTAACTTTGAACTCTTAGCCTGGTGATTGGATTTGAATTGGGCGGGGATGCCGGGGTTTTTTTTCATTGACTTCATATTGTTGTTGTACCATACCATTGACTTTACAGTATTATTGTACGGCTTTTTTAGGTTCGGAGACATTGCAGTGCAGTCTCTTTTGAGACAGACCGCTGCCAATTATGATATTTGTGATGAAATTTGATTAGATTTTGACCTCTTAGGCGTTTAATTTTCATTGGCTTGTACTATAATATTGGAGCATTGACAGCTAAGTGGCCGTTGCCCATGCTCGAATCCTATCAGTTATATGGCCATGCCTTGTTCTGTAGCAAGTGCGGTAGTGTTTGTTAGAAAGGGACTAGGCTGCCGCAGGACGACAATACCCATACGGAGTGGGGGCGGCAATTTAATCAGATAGGATGTATACAGATCGGGTCAATACGAATCCGATCAAAAAATTATTAATTCAAATTAATTTATTTATTAAATAAATTAAAATTAAATATAAATTTAATTTATTTATTATATAAAATTCGATCTGATCTATTTAATTTATTTATTAAATATATTAAATTAAATTAAATAGATTAAATGGATTAAACAGATTGGGTTAAAAGGATCGAAATAGATTAAGTAAGTTTTAAATAGATCTTAAATGGATTAAATATATTAAACAGATCGGGTTAATGGTTTTGAAATAGATTAAACATGTTTTAAAAAGTTAAATGGTTATCTGATTCAATCTGATCTGAATATTAAATAAATTAAATGGATGAGATATTTAAAATTCAAATTCGATCCAAATATTAATTGGTGAAACGGATTGATCTGTTTATGATTCAAATTTATTTAGTCTAAATCCAAATTTATTTATGATGGATCGAATACGGATCGGATTGATGGATGGATCATATTGTATGGGCCTCTATACAGGTAGTACTGTCAAAATGGACTGGTTCGGTCCGGCTCATAAGGGCTTAAAATTTGATGGGCCAAGCCGGGCTAAGCCAGCCAAAAAATGGGACACAATATAGTGGTCCAGTCAGCCCTTTAAGAGTCATGGGCTGGGCCAGACCAACTCATGGCCTTGAACCTTAAATGACTGAAGAGTAAAGGGTGAAAAAAAAGAAAGGCAGAGAGCCCGATGGGGGGAGAGCCTCGAGCGATCGTGCTTGGAGAGTGAGAGAGATCGAAAGAGCTTGAGGAGAGGTCGGAGGCGGTGCGGATCTGACTTAAAGAGTGGAGAGATCGAGAGAGCCCAAGGAGGAGGAGCTGCGGTTGGATTTGACTCGGAGGTGGCGGCGCCTCGAGCGGTCGAGCCTAGAGAGTGGAGAGAGATTGAAAAAGTCCAATGGGAGGCAGCATAGATCTAACTCGGAGAGTAGAGAGATCGAGAGAGCTCAAGAGGAGAAGGAGCTGCAGTCGGATTTGACTCAGAGGTGATGGCGATGACGAGGAGGGATTCGCCTGGAGGTTGGATGGAGGGGCGTCTGTCGGCGGAAGGGAGGAGGGGATCGGAGGAGGGAGATTGTTTGGAGGTTGAATGGAGGGGCATCTGTCGGCAGAAGGGAGGAGGGGGCTGGCGTATTTAATTCGTGATCGGACTCTGAGACTGGAGGGGCGCACCGGCGATGAAGAGGAGAAGGGGGATCTGTAGAGTTGGGAGGCGAAAGAGAGAGGAACCGATAGAGGTAGTCATCCTACTGATCTGCGATAGCGGCTGACGATGTGGGATAGCGGGGCTCAAGAGTCAAGGATTAAAAAATAAATAGAATTTTTTTTTTAAGATTTTTTTTTTAGTTTTCATGGCCCATCCGAACTAATCCGATTCAACCCATATTAGTCGTTGGACTAATGTGGGGTAGGTCAAACAGATCCGATTATTATTTGGACTATTCATATGGCAGTCCAATCCACCTTATTTATAGGGTTGGGTCAAGCCAGTCCTATGGACCAAATCTATTTTGACAGCAGGAGGCACGAGACTTTCATAATTCTTCTGCATTAGGTTTCATCACTTTCGGTGAATGGTTTTGTACTATTTATTTGACTAATCTTATGTAGTTCCCTTTGTGATGTTCAAATTTTTGTCTGTTATATCTGAGTTTGAACTATTTTTGTCTCAATTCTTCCCTAAAGGCATATCCTCTGGCTGTCATGCTGAATAGAGTTTGTATTCGGAAGGGCGGACAAATGAGGCTTTTCAAATAGAAACCCAGTTACTTGTGTCGCGGTTCTTTTGAGCTCTTCATCATTAGTATCACCTAAATTCTTATCTCCTGTTATATTTATCAAAGGGAAAAATCTCATCAGCAATACTTCATGTGGCCTTGTTCATGCAGCTTCTTGCAAGCATGAAGAGGCTCGGAATGTACTCGGGTCCTTGTTCTGGGAGTTTTGTTCGTGTTTCCAGGTTCATGGGAGCTTCATTGAAGATCCCAAAATGTAGCCATTCACATTATCGAAGAATGGAGGAAGGTTCTCGAGTCACCGAGTCGAGCTAAACTTTGAAGCGGGGGTAAATCTGCGTAACGACGTGAGGCATATAGCACTGGTAGGCGGTGTATTCTAGCCGGATCCACTGCGCTGTACTTTTTGGTAGGGTGGTTTACATCCCTTATAACACTATTTTGGCGGAATCTTGGTCCGTCTCGCTCGAGTTAAAGCAATGCATGAAGTAGTTGATCGTGCTATCCGGGTGGGGTATGCAAATCTCACTCAAGGTTTCCTGATTTGTGGTTGGCAAAGAATAGTAGCTGCATTTTTATCGGGAAGAGAAAAACAGCAATTGCAACTCAAATATCTCTGGTTGGGGTAAATCTCCATTAGTCCCAGTTATGTATGGATGGAAACAAAAAAGAGAAGAATAGAGAAAAATATAGAAGTAATAAAACTTTAATGAGATATATCTGCAATTACGGTTGGAATTAGCTCGGCATCGGATCTAAGCCCGCCCAAATTTTTATTAAGGGCTTCGGGCCAAGTTAGGCTCTTTTTTTCTTTAACAAAATTTCAGTTTCAAGCCCATCTTGAGTCTTAGGTCTAAGCCTGCCCCTAGTCTAGGCATGAGCCTGGCTAGAGATGGTAGTTGCTATCGGATATCCAACGTGCCCAAACCTTAGCAGGATGATCAAAAGGATTCTTCTTTGGCTACAAAATTATCAAATTTATGGAGTTTGTCTCGTGATAATGGTTTGGGTACCCGAATAAAGGTTAATCAGGTAGATTCAGATACTTGGTGGGTGTATCAGCTTTAAATGGAATGGCTTTGGGATTTTTGGTTAATTTCATATTCAGGCTTGGGACGACCATGGCTTGTAAGATTTTAAATGGATTCGAATATGGGTTGGGCAAAGTTTGCAGGCATCCTAGTCATCCTGAATTCAAGCTTGAAGTCAGGCACGGGTTGGGCTTGTGGTGGGCTAAGGTATATTCGAGCTTAATCCGAAAAAAATGAGGCTTTATATCCGCATTCAAATTTGATCGGATATTATTCAGGCTTAGCCATAGGCCAAACCAAAGTCAACCTGGCCCGATAGGCTTCAGTCGGCTCAAACCCATTTCCAGCCCTATCTGCAAAGCCAACTCAGAAAGATCTATCCAGAGGTTAGCCCATTCTTCTTCAAAGGTTCTTGCCTTATTGGCCTACCAGGAAATATAATTCCATGACTCATTGGGACCGTTCTCACCGACGGAACAGCGGTCCCCTGTTACCATGCTCTCCCGTGGATGTTTCTTTCAGCACATGGTAGGCCAGCCTATGCTGTACCGGGCCACAACCCTTTCTCCCGTGGATGTTTCTTTCAGCACATGGCAGGCCAGCCGGGCCACAACCCTTCATCCCCTTCTGTATGATGCCTCTTCATCTGTAGCAAATGATGTAGACAGAAGTATCGTCGAATAGAGGTTCTTCGTGCAGTCATTTTAACTGAATTGAGGGTAGCATGGAAGATGGACAGCGTGCTACACGAGATTGAATGAGGACGGGGCAATTGCTGGGAGCGCACAACCATAGATCACCATAAAACCACAGAGCACCGTGGCATTTAAGAACAGGTTACAGAGATCAACCACAAAAATTAGCTGTAATAGTTTTTGATATTCACGCGTCTTATTCAATCTTGGTCAGACTTTAAAAACATGTTCCCCTCCCAGTGCCAATATCCAACTCTTTGGATTGCAAAACATCTCATTGCCACCCATTCCATAAAATTAGGTGCTGAATGTCATCGTCGCTCTCTACCTAATATCGTATAACCAGCTTGTATCCGTAATAAAAGACAGATCAGCTACGAATCATTGACACATCCTACCACTCAACAGGCTCCAAGATGAGATCACAAATGTTTTATGATAACGGATAACAAATTATTGTACCCAACCTTTTCCATGTTATTATTCTTGCAGAAAGGAAAAAGAACAACAAATGAAGCGGGACATTTCAATAGAATTGATAACCAAATAAAACACTAAAACTTTAGTGTTCACATAGCATGCTTCTATCTACAGACTCGACTAAAGACCTTGCTACAAACTTTGACAACCCAGCTTTAAATCAAACATGTATACTAATAGACTGACTGATGCATACTGATGACACTTGCAGAGAAGAACAGGCACATGACAAAATCCATAGGACCATATAACTCCAATCACATACTCAGCAGCATTGGATATTCATCTGTCACATGACAATCTCAGGCTTCAGGATGCTAGATTTGATCTCTTTGTGAGGAAGAACAACACCACCATTGCTGTACACTTCGTCACCCACATGCACATCCTCTCCAAGGATTGTCATGTTCTCAATCCGAGACCACTGCCCAACTGTGGAATGCCACCCAATGATGCTGCTGGAGATGCATGCATGCTTCTTAATGCGTACTCCTCGCATCACAGTGCACCTTGACAGCCTTACTCCAGACTCCACCACACACCCTGGTCCTATTGCCACATCTGGCCCAATCAGGCATCCCTCTCCAATAACGGCACTCTCATGCACCAGCACATTCC
>NC_026006.2:68957632-68975713 GCF_000442705.2 Elaeis guineensis | reverse complement strand
GAGTTCATATTTGTTAAAAAAAATAGATACAAATATACGTAGACAACCATCCAATCCGTATTCGGATATCAATTTTATGTATAATCTCATTTAATTCTATATAATATTTATAATTTTAAAAAAATATAATTATATCAAAATGCCGTTAACTTAATTTATCATCTATTTAAATAATATTTTTGATTTTATGGTCAAAAAATTTGACCATCTCACTTATTTATGGCTATATATGTATTTTCAATATCTTATTTGTATCTATTGTTGCAAGATTTTGGAGGAAAAACAATGCGATCGATCCTGGACCGAGCTGGAGAGCTTTAAAGGATTGAGTTGGTGAAGACTATGAAGGATCATGCAGAAAAAAAAATCTAAGACTGTTGGGTAACTTTCAATTTAGGATCCTTAGATGCTTAAATCAGTAGAGACCTTGAGGGTAAATAGTGGAAAATAAAGAATTGAAAGACAAGAAAAGTAATTTTGAATAGAGAGAAGTCGGATTCCCTTCAGTGAGAAAATTGGAAAGAGATCAGTAAAGTCTGAACTCTGTGAGTTATCACTTATCTTACGAAGAGTGCCCTATCTCTCTTTATATAGAAGAGATTTGCTTAGGACATTACGTCGTTTGAGAAAGTTTGTTAGACCATTAGGAATCTGTTAAACCGTTAATTTATTATAACAGAATAGCTTAGCTGTATGAAGATCGTGAGTTGTTCACCCATATGATGGTTAACTGTATTATAGTTGGAAGATAATTATTATAGAGTTGGACGGCAGCTGTAATAAAACTGTAGAGTAACTGTATTTGTTCTGGATCAGATCGGTTCTCGATCGAAATCTAAGCTGAACTGATCACAATACTCAAGGGTTAATTCGATCAATTTAAATCAGTATCGAGCTGTAAATTGATCAGGTTGATATTCCATCAATCTGACCAAAAAGCTGATTTGATCAATATGATTTTCAGATGATTCTTTCTGATTTTACCACATGATCAGATACCGCTTAACTATATCAATAATATTTATATTTATTTAAAATAAATATAAATATAAATTTTTATATCTATTTAATAGTTATCTATTTTTATTAAATAAATTAAATATAAATATTTTAATATATATATTTAATATATAATCGATACTGGATGCAGTTTCAGCTTCAAATGCAATAGATGAGAGGCCGCATGATTATAAACCAGTTCACACATGGTCTATGTTCTTGGTGCAAAAGGGAGGGAACAAGGGAGCAAAAGTCAACACCAAAGTCAGTAACATACAGTGGTCAAACACCAACCTCCAATCCTAAGTATAAATAAATCCAAAAGATCACCGCGATAACAAGAAATACCGGCAGCAAGTACTTAACGTGCAATCCCTCATGCCATATTTTTTTAATCTTTAAATAATAAGCATCGAACCTTGTCGTTTTACGAACCGCAGAAAAGGTTTTGGAGTATTCTTTTATGCTAATAAAGAAAATGCATCCATATAAATCGGAAAATAAAATATAAAAAAATTAGACAAAAATATTTGATACAATTGTTCATAAAATGGTGCTTCCAAAATTGGACACATAACCAGCCATCCAGCAAATAAATGCCCTGAGCTTCTGGCTGACAACCCGCACCCATTTTGACATTCAAACCCAAATCCGGACCTGATGATGGGGCCACCTAGTACTTGCACATGGTTCCTTCTCTGGAGCTTATTTTTTGGTGCAAGTCTCGAGCTTATTGGGTAAAACAACTGACGTGTCAATTACTACTGCATTAAATTCGCACCAAGTGGAAGAAAAAGAAAATAAAAAATAAATCTCCCACCAGTCGCATTAAAAACCCTTCAACCAATCCTCCCCCATTTTGAGTCTTGAGTCCACTCTCCTCCTCCTCCTCCTCCTCCTCCAATTCTCCCAACCCACAAATGTCGAAGCCGCTCCTCCAATTCCTCCTCCTTCCCACTTTGCTCCTCTTCCTTGTGTACTCCTCTTGGTTGGGCGACGCCAAGGTGTGCCCCTCGTGCGGCTCCACGGCCGTGCCGTTCCCTCTGAGCACGGCGGATGGCTGCGGCGACCCCCTGTACAAGATCCGATGCGACAATACGACGCGATCCCTGTTCTTCGACGCCCTCAACGGCTCCTCCTACTCCGTCACCTCCATCCACCCCTCAACCCAGCGCCTCGTCATCCGCCCCGCCCCTTCGCCTCCGCCTCCTCCTGCGTCACCACCGACCTCCACTCTCAGGGCATCATCCTCAACAGCTCCCTCCCCTTCAACGTCTCCAGCAGCAACACCATCTTTCTTCTCAACTGCACCTCCCGCCTCCTCCTCTCCCCCCTCAACTGCTCCTCCAACAGCCTCTGCCACACCTACGTCAACGCCACCGCCGACGCCGCCGCCTGCCGCCCCATTTCCATCTGCTGCACCTTCGTCGCCGGCGGCTCCTCCACCTCCTACGCCGTCCGGGCCTCCGGCGTCGGGTGCAGCGCCTACCGCAGCTTCGTCAATCTCAACGCCGCGGGGACGCCGGTGGCGCAGTGGGGCGCGAGCTCCGGTGTGGAGCTCCAGTGGGCGTCGCCTCGGGAGCCGGTCTGCCGGTCCCAGGCCGACTGCGAGGCGGGATCCAACGCCACGTGCAGGGCGGATCCGGCGTCGGGCGGGACGGTCAAACGGTGCTTCTGCAATACGGAGGCTGGCTTGACTTGGGACCCCATCCACGGCGTATGTGCCGACGGTGAGTTTGACCGTCATCCGTTTCTTTCTTCTCCGGATTACTCGCTGGTAGTCTCCTCCGTGACTCTTATTCGTTCTTTCTTTTTTTTTCCCTCCTCTTTCCTATGTAGATGTTACGGATTCATGCGAGAGCACGGGAGGATGCGGTGGAACAAACCATGGGCCTCTGATTGCAGGTGAGCTTCTTTTTCAATTTTAGATGACTGCTTATTTAATTTTTAACATTAATAATCGTGAATTGCTATCCGATCACGAACTTTGTTCCTTTCAAAAATGGTGTCTTTCTCTGCTTTATATGGGTATCAAACGCGAGAAATTATTAGATGGATCAGGTCCGATGGAATAGTCATTCGCCATATTAATCCTAAGATTGAAATAGGACTGGTACGTTAATATAAGCTTTGAGAGTCACGAATATTTTATGATTATCAGAATTACTATGGTACATCTATCTTAGGTCTTATATATAATTGAGTAAGATGATACGTTGGTGGAGCGGTAGTGGAAATAATATTTTAACACTACAAAGTGGATCTGGACCGCACCCCTTTTTCTTTTTCGTGGGGGCATGAATGTTCATACAAGATGCCAATAGCTTTCGTGCCTTGTACCATCTAGATGTGCGGATCGATATTTTACCTCGTTGAGAAATTTTTTAAAGACCGAATCGTTCTTCATGTGCATGTTTGGCGGACTTCACATAATATTCGGGTGACCTCCTTGGCCTATTGACTTTGGAGGGCCGCTAGTTAGTTACACGGACACGACCACGACCACGACCACAGACAATTAGGTCGCAGTTGTTTGTAGGAAAACGGACTCCCACCTTATCCCATTGTCAAGGTTATTGCAAGCGAGCGTCTCAAACGAACTCAAATTTTGTTTCCGAAACAGGGCTAGTGTCCGGTGTGGGCGCGGCGCTGCTGGTGGGCGCGGCGGGGTTCCTCTTGTACCGGCGGCAGCGGCGCATCCGCGAGGCCCGGGAGCGCCTGGCCAAGGAGAGGCAGGAGATCCTCAACGCCAACAATACGAGCGGGCGCTCCGCCAAGAACTTCACCGGGAAAGAGATCAAGAAGGCCACCGCCAACTTCTCCCCCGACAACCTCCTCGGGAGCGGCGGCTACGGCGAGGTCTACAAGGGCGTCCTCGAGGACGGCACCCCGGTGGCCGTCAAGTGCGCCAAGCTCGGCAACACCAAGTCCACCGACCAGGTCCTCAACGAGGTCCGCATCCTGTCCCAGGTCAACCACCGCAGCCTTGTCCGCCTCCTGGGCTGCTGCGTCGACCTCGAACAGCCCCTCATGGTCTACGAGTTCATTCCGAACGGAACTCTCTTCGACCACCTCCACGGCCTCCGGCCGCCTCTCCCCTGGCGCCGCCGCCTCTCCATCGCCCACCAGACCGCCGAGGGCCTGGCCTACCTGCACTCCTCCGCGGTGCCCCCCATCTACCACCGCGACGTGAAGTCCAGCAACATCCTCCTCGACGAGAAGCTCAACGGGAAGGTGTCGGACTTCGGGCTCTCCCGGCTGGCGGAGTCGGACCTGAGCCACATCTCCACGTGCGCCCAGGGCACCCTGGGGTACCTGGACCCGGAGTACTACCGCAACTACCAGTTGACGGACAAGAGCGATGTGTACAGCTTCGGGGTGGTGCTGCTGGAGCTGCTGACGTCGCAGAAGGCGATCGATTTCAACAGGGGACCCGATGATGTGAACCTGGCGGTGTACGTGCAGAGGAAGGTGGAGGAGGAGAGGCTGATGGAGGTGGTGGATGGGTCGGTCAAGGAGGGGGCCACCCAGCTGGAGCTGGACACCATGAAGGCGTTGGGGTTCCTCGCCATGGGTTGCTTGGAGGAGAGGAGGCAGAACCGGCCGTCCATGAAGGAGGTCACCGAGGAGATCGAGTATATTATGAGCATCGAGGCCGGTGGTGAGGAGCGGCAGCACAGTGCCTAGGAGGGGGCATGCCTGTATACATGCACTAATTACCTCTATCTGCGTTGTATATGATGAAATTGATGTGATTACAGAAATTGCAGCCCTTAGGTACTGCTATGGTGTCACAGGTGCATGTTATTCTGCAACCGTCTACAAGGGAAGAGGAACTTTAGTTATTATGCTGAATATTTTACTTCGCTGCGGCTGTGGCTATGGCTTCCATTATATATGTTTTCATACTTACAATGTCAGCATATATGATGAAATAAATCCCATATTTCCACAATCATTCTCAGAGTTCTGCGACTTTCGCATTTTTGTCTTCTAGGAATGTAGTTTGTCACAGCTGCAGATGACACTGAATGCTCTACTAGTCTCCCCAAGGACACTAAAAGATACTATAACCCCCACATTCCCACCAAAACTAATCTCTAACATATATCATGACTAGTCTGATCCACTACCAAAAGACCCACTAATCTCCCCAACGACAATAAATACCATAAGCACCACGTTCCCACAAAAACAAATCTTTAACACATATCATGACCGGTCTGATCCGTTTCCATCCATGCTTGAACATCCTTTTCTTCTCACGTCAGCCCCTCTCTAAGCGCATTCACGACATGCTCCCTAGAAATAAATACCGCTGTCTCAAAATAACAAAGAGAGGCGAAACCTCACCTGGTCGGATAACACGAGAGGAGCAAAGCACGATACAATGGTACGTTTCTGCTGACAACGCGTACAACCAAGAACCAAGTGCATTCAGAAAACAAGCATTTCCGCCTACCGAAGCATTTTAAACGTTCGACTCTCCATGAGGTAGAGAATAAAATTATCACAAGTCAAGCCAACACACGACCCCAAAGCAACTGTTATCGCTAACAAAAATATTATAGCATGCCATATCCCACCAAGATCCAAAAGCAAATGCTTGGCGCACGTCCGCTGATAGCAAAAATAGTTCGCACATCATCTTTTAGATATTCCAGAGGTTTCATAGCAAAATTTTAATAGGGAAAAAAGCAAAATAAAACAGAGCACTTGTCTAGACTCCAAATTTCTGCAATCAACCCGTAGATTCAATTGGGCCTCGGAGTAGCCCACTCAACTCTCAGGATAAGATTGTCATAACCATAGCCATTAAGCTTGTTGATAGCTCTCTCTGCATCTTCCCTGTTGACAAAGTTCACAAAACCAAAGCCCCGACTTACTCCGGTCTTCTGATCAACAGCAACATAGACACGAGTTACGGGACCGAAAGGACGGAAGAGCTCAAGAAGATCAGGCTCACGCGTATCCTCAGAAAGGTTGGTCACCCGAACTGAGTTCTCGTCATTCCGACGCCTCATCTCAGTTCCAATCCTCTCTGCACCAGCTCTCAAGCCTGGAGGAACATAAGTTCCCCTGCTAGGACCAGACGAAGCTGCAGTTTCTGCAGCTGGAGGCCTGTCAATAAAGTTTTCTGTTTGCGCAGCAAGGTCCTTGTAGGGGCATTTTGATGTCCAGTGGTCGCCCTTCTTACCACAAGTCCTGCATACCATAAGAACAGCACCTGCTTTTCCCATAGCAGCCAATGGGTCTCCTGCAACCCTTGTTTCTTCGGCTTTGCTACCTGTAGTCAGGAGCACCAAGTCATTAATACTCACATAACTGGGGGGTCGAAGATATAGCTTGAGGGAATATATAAATGAAATATGAAGAAAGGGATGAAAAGAGAAAAACTAACAATAATCAAAAAACAATGCACGTTATTTTAATCATATTAGCTGTTGTTTTTCATGTCTGATGCTGTACCTAATACTAATCCTGCCAACCACATAATTAATGTGATCTTTTAGAGAAAAATAGCACCCAAGAAATCCATAATGGATGCAACAAACAGAAGAGTGGGAAAAAGACGCCCCTAACTAATATTAAAATGCTGCATATGATTGCCTCAAGTATCCTTTTACCAAACAACTGTCTTCAAGTATCCTTTTACAAAACAACTGCATATACGACATATAAATAATGGCTCCTAAAGCTCGACATCTGGCAAACCCAGATCAATGTTTACAATGCAAAAAAAATTGCCTCAAATTAGCAGAGACATACAGCACTAGTAGATCCCAAATGCAACATCAACTAACAAGAAACTTATATAGCACAAATCGAGAACCACCGGACCATCTTGAACCGGGCAGTTTGGGGCAGTACCAAGCTGGACCAAATGGTTATCGGGATCGCTCGGCTGGTTGATCCGGTTCCCAAACTGAATCATTTTTTTTTTAAATAAAAACCCCTCATGATCCTCTCCCTCTCTCCTGGTCTCTCGATTCCTCTCTTCCTCTTTCTCGATTCTACTCTCTCGATCTTCCTCTCCTCCCCCTCTCTATGCTCTGCAACAACGACAACTCCATGATGTTGTGACGACGACGCTAGATAGAATTAGGGTATCACTACGACAAGTTACACCTCTCCACCCCCTCTCCTTCTTCTCCTCCATCTCTCCCCCCATCCCCTTGGTTCCAGTACATCTCAGCTTGGTACGGCATGCACTAGTATCATAATGAACCAGTCGCTGACAGGTACGTCCCTTGGTACTGGTTCGTCAAACCTTGACACCAACCATTGCAGATGGTGTTAAAATCACAGACAAAATGCATGAAGGTTGTTATTTGGACTGTCTCAAGTGATAGGTATAAAACCATGTTTAAGTCAATGTCATCTGGTCCTCTGGAAAACTAAAGTCTTCCAAGGATGTTATTCATCAAGAAGAGGATTCTCCCCACAAAATAATCCCAAGCAATAAACTGATTAATTGCAACCTTGTGGCTTTTAATAGTGTATGGAGAATTATATTATTTGAGCTGAAAATGCACATAGCAGAAACATGCATACCTAGAGATGATGCTAACAATTGTATGATACTGCAATAATTCAATTGATGCTGCTAAACTGAACAAAAAATTTCAACAAATGAACCATAAAGAGTCATGTCATCTGAACACATTGAGCTCCCGTGGTTATGCCATCAGAGTTGAAAGAATATCATGTTAGGCTATCAAGATGGCTACTGGAGTAGATTCCACAACACAGACTACAAATATTCTTGTAGGTTGATTCAAATTACAAAAATGTAGAAATTAACCAAGTAACAACTTCAAACTACTTAAACCTGAGACTGGAATCTCCAAATAGAAAATAAATCAAAAATTGAACACCATGAAATGCATGAACAGCAACATAACCAATATTATCACAAAGGAAGCAACAACCACTAGTAGAATAACACACATTATTCGTATAGGTTTAATTGCATGTGCACTTTATAACCATTGTTATTCCAAGAATGAACTAGTACAGTTATTGCTAACAATGTGACAGCAAAGTCATTCTGATATAATGTTGACAAGGACCAAAAGACAAATTGAATGCAAGATTTATCAAAGGCAAAAACGTGAAGCTTCACACCAAACAGAAAAGTATTTGTCTTGTCATATGCAACCAAAAAATTTCCACAGAAGATGGACAGGAAAGGAGAGAAACAATGTGAAGCAACCACGCCAAAATTATATTCAGAAACCTCACTGAACTACATGTTATGCCCTCCATATAAGGGCTTATAAAGAAGCTGACACAGGGTCTAAAGCCCCAAAAGAAGAGGTAGGGCAACTAAAATAGTTAAACTATAAACTTTAATTCGATATTCATGATGCCCATAAATTATTCTTGCAATCCAACATCATCAAATTTGTGCTTATCTGAAGAAAATTCAATACATTCATCATTAACAAAAATAGACTAGTCATCGACAAAAGTAGTTGCAAAAACAATTCTTCTCATTATGAACTTGTCAACCACTTCAACATATTTCATTTCCTATGCTTCTTCACCATTATTTTTCGTATCATCCCGCTTAGCATAATACTCCTTACCAACTTCAACTGGTAGTAACCAAATTCATAAAAATAGTCTTCACCCCATGATGGATTTGCATTTCTACAACTCAAATCTCCATCATCAAAAACTTGTACAGCAGTCACATCCATATTTATCCGCAACAACATGGAACCCCATATCCATGAACCGAACTTGGCACCTTTTCCTCCAGAGCTCTACCACTCTAGTCTCTTGTTCAATATTTCTTTGTAACCTCTCTGGTAAATTTCATGTCTCTGTCACCATCTTCAATTTCAATGTTCAGTCGGAATTCCTCATGCACACCACTTTATCAATGAACAAACTGTGCTTTCTTTTCTTTTTTTTTTTTTCCTCTCTTGTAAAGACTGCTTTCATGTTAGAGGGAGAGCTTCAAACTCTCACTGATCATTTGCATTTTTTTTTTTCTAGGTGCCCAAGAGAAGAGCACTATGTGCTTTAGCAATGATGTTTCAGAAATCTCCTCCAGCTTGGGTGCAAATACCAAACCCTCTACAGGGTCCACACTCTGTACAATTCCAACATACAGCATCTAGAGAGATGGTGAGTGCCATCTCCTTGTGCCCATTCAGGAAAAATTCTACTTTACATAAGTAGAATATCATCCCATGGATTGGGCCCTTACCAAATCTTAAGTTGACAAAGGTAATCAAAATAGACCTAAGCAAGGATCGTATAAGTGTTAGATTTGGGCCTTTCCTTAGACAAAGATTTATTGATAGAATAGATTACTAAGCGGACTTGGGTATACTCTTTCATGAAAGACTGACAGATTGATGCATGAATGGCAGCATGATGGATCTCAGAAAATAGGATGAAGTATCTGTTCGTGGCCATGATCAATAGGCAATATCAGATGTATGCAGTTGAAGGAGTGCATGCACTTCAAGTCCGATCTTTTAACTTGATCTTGACATGTTCAAAGAATAGTAACAGAACCTTTCAAGCTAGTTTAGATCTCCTTGATAAGTATGTTTGAAAGGTTTCTCCTAGTGTTATTTTATATCATCACTCTCGTCCATAACCACTCCCACTAAAAGTACACCAATTGGTTGAAACACATCATACAGAGCACCTAATGGTGCTTCTGTTGAAGGAGAGATAGACCTGTAGCCTGGAGCAAACAGTTGAAATTGAAATATAACTAAGATTTTATTTAAAATCCTCCTTAACAAGTTACACTATGCCCTTCTGACAAGAGCACACATGCAAAAATCACAGTCCAAAGCAATCCAAAGCGCCGGCGATGGTCCTCATACTATTGATATACTAATTTAACCAGAAACAAGCAAGAATTACTACCTATCACTTATATCATTTTAGTAATCCTACCCCAACAGATGGTTACAAACTTTAACTGTACTGACAACATAACATCTAACATATCCAAATTAAAATCTACTTGTTCAAGGATTCTCATAGCCTAATGTCAGTTAGCATTTCTGAAGTTACTCAGTCATATGATTTAAGTGTTAAAAATCAGTCCTTCCTTACCTTCTACTCTGAAGGCATTACAGTTATAGCACAAGCATACACAGACAAAGACACCCTGTACGTAGATTCTTTGTGATCAGCTAACCAATCAAACAAACACAAAAGGAAAAGGTCAAATATCACAAAGCAGTTAAGATTCTTTGAGATTATAGTGCAGGATAAGGCAGTAAACTGCTCCCCTAAACCCTAAATCGTCCAATCAGTTTAAGACCTCGTTTAAGACACAAAAAAGACCACTTTTACCAGCAGACAGAGGACAAGCTGTTCAAGGTGATGCATAATGAACATGAATCCAATTGTAATTTATTTGAGATTGTTCAGCACAAAAAATTCTCAGATAGCATTCATGCGTCGACTGTTCACCAAAATTTACATTTCGAGGACTACTCTTTCCAATGACTGAAATATTAGATCAATAATCGGATATATGATGAACTTAAAAAAACCCGCCTTGCTTGTCCTTTTCTTCTTTGGATCAACAAAATAAGACCTACAATTATAGTCTGATCTATGATATTTTGAAAAAAGCATTCTCACATGTCATGGATACGTCAACCTCTTCGCCAACATTTTTATCGGGAAGGACTATCTTTCTTCGTAATGACCAAAGATATCCAATCAATATCTCAATTAATAACCAATACCAGGGAAAACAAAAAAAAAATAAAATAAAATAAAAAATCTTGTCTTTCGCTTAATTTTTTCCTTCTTTAGCATGAGAAACTAGGATTTTCAGAGAGATCGAATACAATCCACGCAACAATCCCAGGAAACTTATCCAAACACTAAGAAAAAACGAAAAGGTGGAATCTTGAGATGGTACAAAAAGGAAGAAGAAACAAACCTGGGGCGCGGGGCCTCTCGAGAAGGATCTCCTCGGTGGATACCATGGTGAGGTGGCTGCCGGCGTCCTCGCGGGCGGCATCGCCGAACTTGGGCCAGGAGCGGCGCTCGAGGGCGCGCTTGCTGAGGCGCGCGCGGGCGAGCTTGCGGACGCGGGTGGTGGTGGTGACCTTGACCTTGTTGCCCTCGTCGTCGAACCGGTACTCGATCGTCTTCTTGATCCCGTTCTCGTCCGGGCCTAGCACCACCCGCGGCGGCAGCAGGAAGTCGAGGTCGCCGCCGTCGTCCTCATCGAGCTCTCCCCACCGGAGCTTCTGAGGGCGGGCCGCGTCCACCGCCATCGTCTCTTTCTCCCAGCACAAAGAGCCCCTGAGCCCCGAACCCTAGATCTTTCGCTTCGCTCCTCTAAGTCACGCGTGTCCGGTCTCCCGTGACGAGGCTTTCAGGCTCGATGTATGCTGGTTCACGATTTATCTCATCCGAGACGCTTCCAATATACTAAAATTCTATAGGATTTTATTTGTAACAATGCTTACGTTAAGCTTGAACTAGTTCCGGCACTCCAGTTGCCGGAACTAGTTTAAGTTGGACAGGATTTTTTTTTTTTAATTTTTTGTGGAAAAGTTGGATAGAAAATTACTTGTAAACTTGCAAACCGTAAGGGCCAGATGGTCTCAGGCTCCCGTATGCCGCCTGTCTGTCCCTAGTAGAAAGTTGCAGCAAGGAATTATTACACTCGCAGCCAAGTCCAGTGGCATTTTATATTTAAGATTTTTTTTTTTTTTTTTTGACAGACCCATTTGTTTTTGAAAAATACGCCAGTCGCCCATACACAAAAAATTCATCAGAAAATGCGAAAAGTAATACATCGTTTTGATTAAGAGACTCTTTATATTTAAGATTTTTTTTTTTTTTTTGACATGGCATCACTTCCAAACGGATCAATCCATTTTAACAAAAACTAGCCCTTTGATTAAGAGGCTCTCCTTATGCCGTTCGGCCCATTCTTTAATTAATAAATCCAGGGAAAGTGTCCCACTTCCTCTGTCATTCCACACACACACACACACACACAAAAGAATGTACCCAAAAAGAAAAAAATTAAGAGGGCCTTCGCTCATCAATTGGACTTCCAGCTGTTGACAGAGGTGCCATTGCCAACTTGGTCTCCCATGTGTCTTTGAATCTCCTGATAGATTTTAAATACATGTTTCCAAATCATGGATGTTCTGCCATTTCCCAATCTCAACCAGCTGCTATCTTGCTCCCGATATTTTGCTAACACCATTTTTTTCACAAATTCCATTAGCACGCCAAATCAACTCTTGCAGCTTGTTTTGCTAGTGATGACACAATCAGAATAGCTGAAACTCTGGCAAAAGCCCATCTCCGCTTGATCCACTCTCTAGAGACAGATGAGAGGAAGCAAGTGAAACAAATTTTGTGGCTTGGAAGTTCCACCCATTTTTGACCCGACTGAATTTTAGATAAGGCTTGATAGGCAGTGCAGTTATAATATTTTTTTTTTTTCAAGAAAGAAACTTGTTGGGATATACCGACCGGTCCCCCTCATGCCGACTCACCGTTGGTCTGCCTGACCAGTGCCCGACTCTGCCGATCGATGACTGCCGACACCGACCGATCGAGTATACGTCGGTCGGACAGACTCTCTCTGCACCCGACTGACCATCGGAGGGTCCTTGGATTTTCACCCGATATTCCTCAACCAGGCACCGACACACAGTCGGTCGACTCCTTCAAACGCCGTACGACTGCTGGAGACTGTCCGTCCTGACAGCGGCGTGCGGCATAGCCATCCTGAGGCATTATCCCACCTAAGGCATGGGTCAATTCTAGTGATTTGACAGCCTCACGGCGGCTCTGACAGTCTTCGGCGATTTGACAATTCTCCCATTGTCTGCGCCTTTAATGACGGCGCCATGCCGCGCCCTACTATAAAACGGAGAAGGCAACAGTGCTGGAGGAGGTTCTTTTCGAAACCCTTGAACTCTTCCTCTCTAGCTCTCGCTCTCTCTCTCTCTTGCTGAGCTCCTTGATTCTTTTCTACTGTTGTCTAGTCTCCTCTCTGACTTGACCGTCGGAGGGTCCCCGCCGGAGCCATCTCCGGTCAGTGCGGACTTCTTTTGCAGGCGCTCGCTCCTGGCGACCAAGCGACGAGGGGATTGGCCGCAACAGGTTTTGGCACGTCAGGTAGGGGCATCGACAGAGATTACGACCCCCACAGAACTCGAAACATCCTTTCAAGATGACAAGAACCAGAGCTCAGTGGTCGAGGGCCACCGGATTGGCGAGGCACTCTTCCCGTCGGGAAGAGGTCTCTCTTCTACCCTCCATAGCGGAACCTAGCTCTCCGCATCCTGTGGTGATCACGGAGGCGCAGATCGCGGCGATCGTGCGGCAGATGACCGTGCTGACGGACGCGGTCAAGAGCCTTCAACAACAACCAACCTGGTTGCCGCACTCACCGACGGAGCAACCGGCGGCACACCCGATGCCCTCCAGGAGCAGCCGTCGGCGCCCGCATCGGTCTCCGTCTCTTCCTCGGGAGCAACTGTTACAGCACTCCCACCGAGAGGAGGAGAGGCGACCGCGGCTTAATACCCATCGGTCTCGACGGCCGACTCCTTCCCAGCTGGAACGAGCAAGGAAGGAGAAGCGGCCGCGAACACCGTCCGCCTCCCTCTCAGATTCATCGGGAGACTCCACCTCCGGGGTCTCTCAGCACCGACGGGCCGACGACTACGAACGCAGGTTCGAAGAAATCGACCGTCGGCTTGTCCAGCTGCAGGTGGACGGACAAAAGTCCTCGAACGACGTCAACTTCCAGACCGTCCAATCTCTCTCCCGACTCATCCTCGACGAGCCGATTCCTAGTCGGTTCAAGATGCCCCATGTGGAGCCCTATGACGGCTCCACCGATCCAGTTGACCACCTGGAGAGCTACAAGGCTCTCATGACGATCCAAGGGGCGATCGATGCCCTTCTTTGCATCGGTTTCTCCGCTACACTTCGCAAAGCTACCAGGGCCTGGTACTCCGACCTTCGTCCAGAAAGTATCCACTCCTTTGGACAGCTTGAGCATTCTTTTGTGGCCCACTTCAGCACCAGTCGGAAGCCGCCACGAACCTCGGACAGCCTTTTTTCTCTCAAACAGGGAGAAAATGAGACGCTCCGACACTTCGTGACGCGATTCAACGCGGCCACGCTCGAGGTCTGGGACCTCAACGAAGACATGGCCATCTCAGCCACGAAGAGGGGACTAAGGGGGTCCCGATTTACCTACTCTTTGGACAAGACCCTCCCCTGGACATACGCCGAACTGCTGGAGCGCGCGTACAAGTACATGCGTGCGGACGAAGGAGCTTCCGATCGGTGTCTGACTGAGGCCAAGGGCCCGAAGGAGAAGCGAAGGAAGGGTCGGGCCCCTGCCGAGCCTAGCAGGCCCCCGACCGACAAACAGGTCTCACCCCAGCGGTGGAGCCAGAGGTCGCCTCGACGGTGGAGTCTGAGGCTGACGCATCCCAGGTATGACTCCTATACTCCTCTCTCTGCTCCTCGTACGCAGATTTTGATGGAGATCAAAGGGGAAGAATATCTGCGACGGCCTCTGCCTTTGAAGGCAAAGGGCCTCGATCGACGAAAGTACTATCGATTCCATCGGGGCCATTGCCACAACACCGAGCAGTGCATCCAACTCAAGGATGAGATCGAGGCCCTCATACGCCGAGAGTATCTCGGCAAATTCTGGAGAAACCCACCGACTCGACCCGTCACGGACTGACGACCCCAGCCGACTGAAGAAGCAACGAATAACCAGCCTACGGCCGGGGTCATCAACATGATCTCCAAACGACTGGGCTCGGAGACGACTGCTGGAGGGGAGCCGATGAAGAAGCTGCGCGAAGTTGATGTAATTACTTTTACAGATGAAGATGTTCGGGGTGTTCAAACTCCCCATGACGACGCTGTTGTTGTCTCGGCAACAATAGCAAATTATGATGTAAGAAGGATCTTTGTAGATAATGGAAGTTCGACGAATATTTTATTTTACTCGACCTTCTCTCGAATGCGACTGTCGGCCGACCGGCTCAAGAGAGTCTCTACACCCCTGATAGGCTTTGCTGGAGATGCTGTCACGGTGGAAGGGGAAGTTACTTTGCTCGTGACGGCTGAAACCGAACCACGACAAAGCACAGTCCACTTGACCTTTGCGGTCGTCCAAGTGCCTTCGGCCTACAACACCATACTTGGAAGGTTCGGACTAAATGCCCTCAGGATGATAGTCTCGACGTATCATCTGCTGGTTCGATTTTCGATCAAAAATAGAGTCGAAGTGATGCGCGGGGATCAACAGCTCGCTCGCCGATGCTTCCAGATCTCTGCTCAAAGCAACGAATTAAAGGGCTCCCTAACGGTCGACAAGTTGGATCAACAGGAAGGGGAAGAACAGGATGAACCGGCCGAACAGCTTGTTCCCATCCCGATAACGGAGAATCCCGAATGAGTGGTCTGGGTCGGGTCTCAATTACTCGACCCCGAATGACGACAGCTAGTGAAGTTGCTGAAGGCCAATGCCGACGTATTCGCTTGGTCGGCAGCAGATATGTCGGGTATCCCCCCGGAGACGATGACACACCGACTCAACATCGACCCAGCAATGAGGCCGGTGAGGCAGAAGAAGCGGTCTTTTGCTCCTGAAAGACAGAAGGCCATCGACAAAGAAGTGGACAAGCTACTCGTGGCAGGCTTCGTTAGAGAAACTACATACCCCGATTGGCTCGCCAACGTCGTCATGGTGAAAAAAGCCAATGGGAGCTGGAGGATTTGCATCGACTATACCGACCTAAACCGCGCCTGCCCGAAGGACAGCTTCCCACTCCCAAAAATCGATCAGCTGGTAGATGCGACGTCCGGCCATCGACTGCTCAGCTTCATGGATGCTTTTATCGGATACAATCAGATTCGAATGGCGCCCGAAGACGAGGAGCACACAGCCTTCGTGACCGCCAAGGGCCTCTACTGCTACAGAGTAATGCCCTTCGGGCTGAAGAATGCCGGAGCCACTTACCAGCGACTCGTCAATAAGGTCTTCAAAGACCAAATCGGGTGCAACATGGAGGTGTATGTGGATGATATGCTGGTAAAGAGCGTGCAGATTATAGATCACGTTCGAGATCTCGAGGAAACTTTTCGCACTCTGCGACAACACCAGATGAAGCTGAACCCGACTAAGTGCGCCTTCGGGGTGACTTTGGAGAAGTTCCTCGGGTTCCTCATTTCTCAACGAGGAATTAAGGCTAACCCTGAGAAAATAAAGGCAATCATCGGCATGCGGCATCCGGACACCAAGAAGGAGGTCAAGCAGCTGAACGGAAGAATCATCGCACTCAGCCGATTCATCTCTCGGTCGGTTGAAAGATGTCTCCCGTTCTTCAAAACCCTAAGACAGGTGAAGGACTTCTCTTGGTCGGATGAGTGCCGGCGGGCCTTTGAGGACCTGAAAAGGTACCTGGCCTCCCCGCCACTGCTTGCGAAGTTGGAAGTCGGAGAGATGCTGTACCTCTATTTGGCCACTTCCCTGAAGTGGTTAGCTCGGTGCTCGTCCGAGAGAACGAGAGCCGAATCCATCAACCCATATACTACACCAGCAAAGTGCTCCACGGTGCTGAAGCTCGGTACTCAAAGATGGAGAAGATGATATTCGCCCTGATCGTATCTGCACAATGACTCCGTCCGTATTTTCGAGCGCACGCCATCGTGGTCCTCACCGACCAGCCTCTGAGGGCGATATTGCACCACCCCGATACATCGGGACAACTGGCGAAATGGACAATGAGGCTCAGCGAGTTCGACATTCAGTACCGACCGCGACCTGCCTTGAAGCCCAGGTCCTGGCCACTTTACTGCGGAGTGCCCGACAACCGACCAAGGGTCGAAGGCGGGAACCCCGGAGAAGTTGCAATCTCGGAGCCTGACCCCAGGTCTACCTAGGTGCTGCACATCGATGGAGCTTCCAATGCTGGAGGGAGCGGGGCCGGATTCCTGCTCACCAACTCGGAGGGGTAGTCACTGAGTACGTCCTCCGATTCGACTTTAAAGCCTCCAACAATCAAGCCGAGTATGAGGCCTCCTCGCTGGCTTGAGGATGGTGAAAGAGCTTGGGATCGACAGCCTCCGAGTCTTCTCCGACTCCCAGCTGATCGTGGGCAGGTCCAGGGCAAATTCGAGGGCGAGACTCGATTATGGCAAAGTATCTCCAGAAGGTGAAAGATCTCGTGGCACGCCTCGAATATTTTGAGATCTCCCACATCCTAGGTCGGAGAACGCTCGGCCGATGCACTCTCCAGGCTTGCGACTTCAGCTTACGATGCTTGGGTCGGACGTTCGTGGAGAATCTCGAGCAAGCCGAGCATCGACAGGGCCGAGGAGGTGCTACAATTAGCTGCCGAACCAAGCTGGATGATCCGATTGTTCGATACCTGACGACGAAATTAGCCCTGAAGACCCCGCGAGGCCAAACGGCTCCGATGGTCGGCCTCCCAATACGTGATAATGGATGGCCGACTCTACAAAAGATCGTTCTCTCTCTCCTTGCTCAGATGCTTGGGACCGACCGACGCAGACTACGCACTCAGAGAAGTACACGAAGGGATCTGCGAAAATCATTTGGGGGGCAAATCCTTGGCCTACAAAGTCCTACGACAGGGTTACTACTGGCCTACTATGAGGAAGGATGCAGCTGAGCTGGTTCGGAGGTGGAGCCGTGCCAGAGGTACGCCAACATACAACACCGACCAGCCAGCCAAATCACCCTATTGTCGCCCCGTGGCCCTTCGCCCAGTGGGGGATCGACATACTCGGTCCTTTCCCTCCGGCATCTGGCCAGAGAAAGTTCATAGTCATCGCAATCGACTACTTCACTAAGTGGGTGGAAGCCGAACCTCTGCGGCAAATCACCGAGCGAAAGATGGAAGACTTCATCCAGAAGTCCATCATCTTCAGGTTCGGATTGCCGCACACCATTATCACCGACAATGGACGATAATTCGACAACCAGACTTCAGAGACTTTCTGTGCGAGATTCCATATCACGCACCGACTGACCTCGGTCGGGCACCCACAGTCCAA
>NC_026006.2:68927866-68957532 GCF_000442705.2 Elaeis guineensis | reverse complement strand
ACAAGACAAAGATCATAGTAATCTAAAATATTTCGGACAAACTCCAAATCAAAGATCGAAGATCGCCGAAGATTTCGACATAGAAGGCCACCTGGTCCGAAGGAGGGAGTTCATCCACCGTCGACATCAGGTGTGGAAAGCTGACATTTCTCGAGATGCGATATTGCTCTGGAGCTGCTCAACGTTTGGTTTCGAAAGTGAAGAAGCCTCTACTTTCAGGCCCGATGGGAGTCGTCAGTCGATTCTCCGATCGACCATCCTGAGAGGAAGAACCCTAGCCATTGTAGAGAAGAGCTAAAGAAAATGAAGAAAAATCAGAAAATACAACTCAAAAAAGATAAAAGACTTAACCTGAAATTCAAAGAAGAGAAAGAAAAAAAGAAGTCTTTAGACGCTGGGACAATCCTTCGACAGAGTTTCCACAAAGAAGACAAAATTGAAAAGTAAAGGCTGGCCGAAAGCGACCATATATATATAGGATCCCTCAATGGCTAGGATGAAAGTGGGATCTCATCAGATGAGACACATAGCAGCATCCTGACCGACCATTGGTCGGACGATTCGATCACCTGCTCCTGATCGAGCCACATCACCATTATCCCGTAAATACTCTGACTTAATGACATTTGGATACGTGGCAAAGATCTACTAGTCAAAATCATATCATCCATCGTCGAATTATCTTCTCGAAATGATGCTGATACTGACATCCGATATCAATCGTCCTGTCAATATGATAGTCTAATGATGATTTCGCACCCACCGAAATAACAAAAAAGCCGACACTTATATCCTAAGAAACTAGCAGCCAAATCGGAGTTCGATATGAACGAAATAACTCCCTTCATCCAATGTGACAAACACGTGGTGGCACACATATCGAATCACTTGGACTTGGAGTGGGGGACAACTATTGGGACCAGCCAATCGACCCCCGACTCAAGTTAACCAACCCTGATCCGACTCTACATCGGTCGACTGAGTATATTGCGCTGACTCACAATGAGCAACCGACAGGCAATCAGCTACTGTGATCAACAATAAATGATTGATCAACCTCCGATCGAAATTATAGGCATATCAGAGTTATTAGCCGGCTATCATTCAGATCTTCTACCGACTTATTATTACCGACCGACATACAGTCGGCCTATTAACTCAACATATTTAACCGCTATGAACGATTATCGATTACGTGTCACGACAATAAACAGTCCACTAATTCACGATTATGGTCCAATAATTTAGCACCATAAAAAATGAGACCACGTGCTCAACGGTTACATCAAATTATCTATAAAAGATGGGTAAGTGAGCAGCATCGGTAAGACACTTCTGAGCTAGAGCTCTGTTACTCTAAAATCTACTATTCACAATTTTTCTCTGACTTAAGCATCGAGGGTCCCTCGAACACAACTCCGATCTGTGAGACGTTATTTTGCAGGTGCTCATAATCAGTGACAGACGATAGGAGTTGACCGCAACAGTGGCTATGATCATGCATGGCCTGTCATTCTTAATGCCAGCATCTTCAATGTCACATTTTATCTAGGTTGCTTCATCGCTACCAGCACCGACATTAATTATATTGCCTTACTCCAGTACCGCTGTAGCATTAGATCTCTAGTTGGCCATGAGTAGATTCGATCATCTTTAGGTTAGCTAGACGCTGATCAGATTCGATCATTTTTTGATCTACTAAATGTCAATCAAATTTGATCATTTCCAGATCGCTCAAATACCGATTAAAATTAGATAAACTATTTAATTATTTATTATTTTTTTTTATTATTTTAAAGTCCGATCTAATTAAATACCGTAGAACTAGATTTGAACTAATTGGAGGAGCTTTTTTTTTTTTTTTTTTTATATTATGTGCAGATTCACAACTACGGAACAAATCGTATTCTACCATGATGGATTTAATATTGCCTTCTAGATGTTCTAATTGCGTCAGATTTTGACAGCAGGGATTATCTTAAAGGACAATTTTTCATCGATCCGAATATAATTATAATTTTTAAATTTAGATCTCCAGATTACTTTTGGAATAATATTTATTTAATAGAGAGTCATTTGAGCAATGCAAAGTCATGCTGTGGATTTAAATAATATGTATGGACATATGCCGTCCATAATATAACGGCAAACACGGAAACAATATGAGTTAGACGAGTCCGTCCATGCGGCACGTGCTGATTCGTTAGGGACGGCGGCGGAAGCGGGGCGGCAATTTCCCTTTCTCTGGTTTACGAAGCTTGAGCACGCGGCACGGCTTTTTGGGACCCATCCAACTCCAACGCCTAAAATACACTCGGCGGTGGAGAAAGCGGTTTGAAGAAAATATGCCTAGTGGATTTACCACGCGGCATATTCCGGAATCGACCCCATCACCTCCCCTTGCAGTGCAAGCCTCGATATAAATATTGACAACATTTGGTCAATTATTGTTATACAATTATTATGTATGGATGGATGGATGGATCTAGCTCATTTTAGCATGGACGGTTCTACAAAGTCGACGAATCCTAAGCAGCTTCTTGTCCCCGTCACTGGCATTAATTTCTGGTTTAAGATGGCATGTGCAAGGTGAGCTTGCATCTTGGACTTGGATTCAACTGTACTCGGAATGCCTTGCATTTTAGTCATAAAAAATTGCACCTCGCTTTGTATGTACATAAACGTGGAGAAGTTCGATCATTTTAATAGCAAAGAACTCACTGTCGATATAGATTTGCCATGCGGACCGCACATCAAACAGAGTTTTCGGCAACTTGAAGATTCTCATCCTGATTTCTGAAGGACCCATATGTTCATAGCCTTTGACACCAATGGCTGAATAGTCTCCCTTCGATCAAACTGTCTTTGAGTGTATGTGATTCACCAAATGCAGATTGCATGTGATTTGGGGCGGAGGAGGACCGGATTTGGAAGGTTACTTCATCACTTGGATCCGCCTTAAGTTACTTTCTTTTGTTTTTTTTGTTTTGACCTGAATTATGTTTGGCATTTTCTAACAAGCAAACCGGCTGTACTTATCTCTCTATCAAAAAGAGAAAAAGAAAAGAAAAGGAAGAAATAGAGTGATGATGACACAAGGAATCAACGAAGTTCTAGTTTGGATGTCTGTGAGAGAAGTCGCATCGAGCTGGATGATGCAGAAGCTCCAGTCCACCTCCTGGCTATCTGATTGCTCGGCTTGGGCCACAGGAGGAGGCATATGACCAGACCAAATCATCAGTTTTGATGGAGAAAGAATGTTTCCTGTAGCTTTCGGTAACAAATGTAAGCCCAGAGAGGTCTTGAAACTGAACAATATGAAATTTCTGCGGCCCACCGGCAGCCGAGCAACCCAATTCTCACCAAGCTAGGAATCAAGGTTGCAGGGGATTGGGGATTTTGACAACCGTCTACAGTAGTGTAGAGAAACTCTCAGCTCTCTTCCTTGTTAATGCTGACTGCTTAGGCTCTGGTTTTACCGTTGTAATTAAAACTTACCCGCCCCGCTGCTGCGCACGCGCAGACGCATGCTCACTCACTCACACACACACACAAAAAGAAAAAAAAAAAAAAAAAAAAGAGAAATAAATAAAATCTCAGCTTTTTTCCAGAAGGAGATGTTAACTCTCGATGTGATCAGCCTAACCATCACTACCTTTCTATGGTTGGGTTGGTACCTAAAATGCGCAAAGGTTACCTACAGACTGAATCACAGATTTCTTTCTTAGTTCCAAAATACCATAAATTAGGCATACCAACCTTTGACATCCCGCCCGCAAAATTCTTAGATCTTCCTTTAGCATCAAACATCACCAGGAGGTTGGACCATCAACGCCTTTGACTACGAATAGTTGACTTAATTGAAAATGATTTGCCAGCTAAGAGTTATTTAAGATGCAATTAGCTCCAAGTTGATTGTCCCAGCAAAATGTTTTGCTTGGCCACTCCGATCCCAAGGACTGGACAATTATTTTATGGTCCGGAATGAAAATTTCGGTGGCTACCTTTGCTCGCTGCCCTGCTGTAAACGGGGACCTCTCCCAATCTCACGTACATTGTTCTGGAATAACACGATACTACGTTTCCTGCTGCAAACATGTACCTGTCCCAATCTGACCTGAATTGTTGTGGAATTACACTATACAAGTTCCTTTCTTGAAAAAAAAAAAAAATTATAACTGCACCGCCTATCTAGCCTTATCTAAAATTCAGTCAGGTCAAAATTGGATGGTATTACGATCAATCCCCTCATCGCTTGATCGTCAGGAACGAGCACCTGCAAGAGAAGTTCACACTGATCGGAGATACCTCCGACGGAGACCCTCCGACGATCAAATCAGAGAGGAGACTAGACAACAGTAGAAAATAATCAGGAACTCAGCGGGAGAGAACCAGAGAGAGAGAGAGCGAGCTCAGGAGCTTAGAAAAACCTGCGCCCCCCCCCCCGCCCCGCCAACACTGTTGCCCCCCCCCATTTTATAGTAGAGCACGGCATGGTCCTGCCATTAATGGCGCAGACAACCGGAGAGTTATCAAATCGTCGGAGACTTTCAGAGTCGCCGCGGACTGTCAAATCACCGTGAGCTGTCAAATCACTGGGGCTGACCTATGTCCTTGGCAGGATGATGCCCCAGGGCGGCCACGCCGCATGTCCTTATCAGGACAGCAGCCCATAGCAGTCGTACGGCGTTTGGGGAGCTGACCGACCATACGTCAGTATTCGACTGCGGGACGTCTGGTGAAGATCCGGGGACACCGTTGGCTGGTTTGGCGCATTACGGGAGTCGAACGTTGGCTGCCACCCCCGTCCGACAGTGAGTCGGTAATCTGGGCTCCGCCACTCGGCTAGTCGGGAACAGAATGTGTTTGCCCGACCGACACACCTTCGGTCGGATAATGTCGGCAGCTACTGTCGACGGTCATCGGTCGGTGCGGTCGGTAGAGTCGGGCATCGGTCGGACAGGCCCGAGGGTGAGTCGGCTTTAAAGGGGTCGTCGGTATATCCCAACAGTTGCCCCCCCACTCCTGAGTCGGATGTCATGCTGGCCAACGTTTTCATATGGGCGACGGCTTCGGACGAAAGGAGTGGATATCCATCACATCATGCTCCGACTCTGACGATCGTACTAATGAACAGTTCGGCGTCAGACGTCCCATTGGTGTCAAACGTCCCATTGGGAACAGGAACCATCGTTTCCGTCGTCTCCTCGGGAACGCAAACCACCGTCGGTTAGTGAATCTTGAGATGTGATTTTTTCACCACGTGACAGGGGGCCATTGGGCCGAACCCATTCATGCGGATGGAGGCGATGTGGCTTGATCTGATGATGGGTGCGTCGAATTATCGGTCCGAGGAAAGGCCCAGATATTGCCACGTGTCAAAATCTGAGAGATCCTTGTTGGGCGTGCTCTCATCCCGACCGTCGAGGGGCACTATATATATAGGGTCACTTGTATCCAAAACTCCACTTTTCACAGCCATGTTGCCGAGACTCTAGTTGAGTGGTCCCCCAGTTTCAAGTTTCAGGTAGTTGTGCCTGTCTCCCTCCTCAGGAAGCTTTCTTCGAGATTTTGTCTCCTTATATTTTTTGCTTCCTTCGCTTCCTTTGGACTTTCTTTCTTCTTCTTCTTCTTCATCCTCCGACCTCAGTTCTAGCATCATGGCCAGAACCTCTCCACGAAGAAGTCAGTCGGGGAACCCGACCGACGACTCACGATCGATCCCGGAGGTGGAGGTTTCTTCACTTTCGAGAGCAAACGTCGAACGGCTCAGGGAGCAATATAGTATCCCGGAGCAGTTCGAGCTCTTCGCCCCTGGGGCTGAGGGTCGGGTTAAGAACCCGCCTCCGGACCAGGTGGCCTTTTATATCGAGGACCTTCGGGCAGGTCTTCGCTTTCCGATTCTGGAGTTCGTCCGGAACATTCTGGATTATTACGGGCTTTGTCCGGCTCAACTGGTGCCAAACTCAGTCCGACTGATAATCAGCTTCGTATTGTTGTGTCAGCTTTTGCTGACCTATCCTCGTATCTCTCTCTTCTGGGCGTTCTTCATCCTCCGACCCCATCTGAAGGCCCGAGGGTGGTGGTTCTTCAACCCTCGGAAGGGTCTTTCGTTTATCATCGATTTTTCATCATCGATTCATGGGTGGAAGAATCAATTTTTCTTTGCCTTTTCTCCACTTCCTTAGGGGTTTCCTTCCCGCTGGGGGGACCCCAGACTCAACCGAATGAGAACAGTCAGGTGGAAGATGGGGATCGAGAGGATTTTTGCCGATTGAAGGATGTGTCGGTGCCGAAGCAGAGGGAGCTCGTCATCGAGCAAGCTCTGTACGATGCCGGCCTAAGTTCGGTTCCTCGTTTAGGTACATCTCGGTCTGTCATTTTTGTCTGTCTTTTCTTTCTCTGTCTTTGGACTGGTGCTGATCCTCTGTTAAAATGCAGGCATGTCGCCGAGGGTGAGGCTGACGGATGCCGATATTCGGCAACATGCGGCGAGGAAGAGGTCAGCGCACGGAGCCGAACCATCGCGGCCTCCCAAGAGGCCTCAGATAGCATCGCCGACTGACCTACAGCGACGGGAGCACAGCCCGATGCCGAACGGGCGTCGGGCTACGAGCCTGTTATTGCTCTGTCGGCGTCGGTGGTGCCACCTGAGGCGCCATCCGAGGAAGGGGCGACCGAGGGGGTAGCCGAAGGAGCGTCGGTTCCCCACCAACAGAAGAGGTTCGGGTTGAAGTATGCGAGCTTGAACGATCTGCAGCGGCTACCATCGCAGCTTCGTAAGGGATCCAATCGAGCTCAAGCTTCCCGTCCCTCTCCAATTTTTGGGCCTGGGCGGTCAGACGAGGGAAGGCTCCGATGGCACCGAGCAACGACGCAAGGTTGGCCAGCCAAGCCGCGCCATCCGGCATCCCGCTTCCCGAAGGAGCGTCGGCCCTAGCCAACCATGATTTTGCCAGGATGTTATGTCAGGCGACCATCCTCCCGGCCGACCGGGAGATCATGAAGAGTCGGTGGGTGTCCGACATGCTTTCTTCCTTCTACCCGACTATGATCCAGGTGAGCTCCTTTTTATTTTCATTATTGTTTTCTATCAGTTCGGTCTTCTGACGATCGGCCTGTTATTTGCAGCTGATCTACAACATGTCCGAGCTGGAGACCGGGTATCGGAGGTTCGGCGATCTTCGGGTGGCTTGGAAGAATAGGGTTGAGGCCACCGAGGTCGAGAAGGCGACAATGGTCGAGCAGCTGAAGCAGTCGATCGACCGTAAGGCCCGGCTCGAGGAGGAGATCTCCTGCCTTACTGATGCCCTGACTGCCTCAGGGGCCGAACTTCGGTCGGCTCGTGAGGAAGTCAAACGAAAGTTCCGTACCGCTCGTCGGCTGCGGCGTGAGCGGGATGGTTGCGTTGGTGAGCTCAAAGCCGAGTGCGAGCAACTCCGGATGAGTCTGGAGAATCTCACCAAGACCGAGGAGTACTTGTCCACCGCTCAAGCCGATGCAGACATAGCGAGGGCGGAGGCAGAGTCGACGAAAGAGGCAATGAGTCAGGCGGTGGAGGACTTCCGCGGCTCTGACGAATATTGGGAGGAGCTCTTGGAGAGCAGTTTCGCCTCATACCGAGTGGGGTACGAGGATGCCCGGGGTGCAGTCCAGGGTTTGTATCCGGAGCTTGACCTTAGCAGGATCATTCCCCCAGGGTCGGAGGGCCAAGTCACAGGAGAGGTGGCCGATCCGACGTCGGGAGATCACACTACCATGGAGGAAGCCGTTCCGGATCAGGTTACCGAAGGTGAGGCGGCTCCAACCCCTGATGCTACTCCGGCCCGAGCGGCCACACCAATCGCCCCCGAACTTCTCTCGATTGAAGAAGTTGACTCCGACGAGTAGTCGGAGCATCTTTTGTTTTTGCTCTTACTTAGTGTACTTGTAATCAGACTTCGGTCCAATTTTGTAAATTCAGTTTATACTTGAATGAAAATTGAGAACTTTTTAACTTTTTTTTTATGTATCCTAAAATGTATCTTGGAATGTATGTTTCGCCGAAACACCTCCGAGCATATAAGTCGTAGGCCCGACGTACCTTGTTAGGACGTTCGGTAAGATCCTTGGTTGTTAGCCGAGATAGTCGGTAGCGAGCGCCACGGTAAAGGCAGAGCGAGCTTCGATTATAGATCGACGTCCTGACTGTCGTATGACCCGACAGTCGAGAGTCTAAGTCAAGCATCCATTGCCCAGACCTGAGTTGAGCGTGTTTGTCGAGTCGGGTGTCGACCGACCTTCGGACGTAGCTCTTTGACCCGATCATCCCGTAGAGTTTGATAGTAGAATAGTGCCCAACACATTCGGTTAAGATAACGATGACAAGTCGGTCATCCGTTGCCCGGTTCTTTGTCGGACGTGTACGTCACGACGTGTGATAAACGGTGGTAAGCCGAATATCCTTCGACCGATCGTGACCTGATCGGTATGTTGCGAACGTGATGTTGGTCGCGTTGGCATTTTGCCTTTTTTTGGTCGGAGCCAAGTCGGCAATTTAGCCAGTCATCTTGCTCGAGAGTTAACTGTGGAAGGAGCGTGGCTTCAACTTAGGAGGGTTTCATTGCCATCGTCGGCCTTCCACCAACGTAGATATATCGGTTCTTGTATCATCGACGATCAGGCCGTAGATTCCCAACGGAATGTTGGGCCCAAGTCGGGGCGTCAGGGCTCGTACTACTGATGAGCGCCGACCCACAATCGAAGAGCCGAGATTCTAAACTCCAGAGTTTTGAAACTGAGTTTGTATTCCGAACAAGGGCACACAGAGTTTACTGAGAGTACAATCTCAGGTGGTCGGCATTCCAAGTCCGGAGAATGGCCATTCCTTCTAGAGTCTCCAGTCGGTAGGCTCCCAACCTGTAGGTGTCCGCTATCTTGTAGGGTCCTTCCCAGTTCAGAGATAATTTTTCTTGGTCCAGAGGCTTCGAAACTTCCGCCTTCCTTAAGACCAGGTCTCCGAATCTGAAAAACTTCGGTTTAACCTTAGCATTATAGTATCGGGCCACTCTTTGTCGGTAGAAAGCCATGCGGAGTTGAGCCTCATGTCGGAGTTCGGGTAGGAGGTCCAAGTCGGCTCTCCGACACTCGGAGTTGCCCGGCTCACAGTACTGCTCAACTCTAGTCGATGGTAGCCCGATCTCGAGCGGGATCATTACCTCCGTCCCATAGGTGAAGCTGAAAGGTGATTCCTCGGTCGGGATACGGGGTGTCGTTCGGTATGCCCACAGGACGAAATTCAATTCTTCGACCTAGAGGCCTTTGGCTTCATTCAGTCGGGTCTTCAGTCAATGCAGAATGGTTCGGTTGGTTACTTCGACCTCATCGTTGGATGTGGATGCCCGATTGAGGTCAGCCTGTGCGCGATATGAAATCTCACACAAAACTCCCGGAAGTCTCGGTTGTTGAATTGTCATCCATTGTCGGTGATAATAGTGTGCGGTAGTCCGAACCCGAAGATGATGAACTTCTAGACGAAATCTTTCATCTTTCGCTCAGTGATTTGCGCCAGAGGTTCGGCTTCCACCCACTTAATGAAGTAGTCGATCGTGACGACTATGAACTTTCTTTGGTCAGATGCCGGAGAGAAAGGATCGAGTATGTCGATTCCCCACTGGGCGAAGGGCCACAGGACGACAATGGGAGTGATCTGGTTGGTGGGTCGGTGTTGTATGTTAGCGTACCTCTGACACGGCTCACACCTCCAAACCAACTCAGCCACATCCTTTCTCATGGTGGACCAGTAGTAACCCTGCCGTAGGACCTTGTAGGCCAAGGATTTGCCCCCAAGTGATTTTCGCAGATCCCTTCATGCACCTCTCTGAGCGCGTAGTCTGCGTCAGTCAGTCCCAGGCACCTTAGCAAGGGAAGGAAGAATGATCTTTTGTAGAGTCGGCCATCCATCATTACATATTGGGAGGCCGTCCACCGGAGTCGTTTGGCTTCCGCGGGGTCTTCAGGGCTGGTTCCGTTGGTCAGATACTGAATGATCGGATCCATCCAGTTCGGCTCGATCGCCAGTTGCAGCGCCTCCTCGGCCCTGTCGATGCTCGGTTGCTCGAGACTCTCCACAAGTGTCCGGCCCAAAGTGTCGTAGGCGGACGTCGCAAGCCTGGAGAGTGCGTCGGCCCGAGCATTCTCCGACCTGAAATATGGGAGATCTCGAAATACTGGAGGTGTGCCACGAGATCTCTCACCTTCTGAAAATATTTTGCCATGGTCGGATCCCGCATCTCGAATTCGCCTTTGACTTGTCCCACGATCAGTCGGGAGTCGGAGAAGACTCTGAGGCTGTCGATCCCAAGTTCCTTCACTACTCTTAAGCCAGCGAGGAGCGCTTCATACTCGACTTGATTATTGGAGGCTTTGAAGTCGAATCGGAGGGCGTACTCGGTAACTACTCCCTCCAAGTTGGTGAGCAGGAACCCGACCCCGCTCCCTCGAGCATTGGAAGCTCCATCGATGTGCATACCCAGGTAGACCGGGGTCACGTTCAGAGGTTGCAGCCTCTTTGGAGCTCCCGACTTTCGATTCTTGGTCGGTTGTTGGGCACTCCACAATAAAGTCGGCCAAAATTGGGTTTCAAAGTAGGTCGCGGTCGGTACTGAATGTCGAACTCACTCAGCTTCACCGTCCATTTCGTCAGTCGTCCTGATGTGTCGGGGCGACGCAAGATCGCCCTCAGGGCTGGTTGGTAGGACCACGATAGCGTGTGCTTGAAAATAGGACAGAGTCGTTGTGCAGACACGATCAAGGCGAATATCATTTTTTCGCCTTTGAATACCGAGCTTCAGCTTCGTGGAGCACTTTGTTGGTGTAGTATATGGGCTGGTGAATTCGGCTCTCGTTCTTCCGGACGAGCACGAGCTAACCGCCTCTGGGGAGGTTGCCAAGTAGAGGTACAATGTTTCTCTGACTTCTGGCTTTACAAACAGCGACGGGGAGGCCAGATATCTCTTCAGATCCTTGAAGGCCTGCCGGCACTCGTCCGGCAAGAGAAGTCCTTCGCCTGCCTAAGGTTTTGAAGAATGGAGGCATCTCTCAGCCGACCGAGAGATAAATTGGCTGAGCGCGATGATCCTTCCGTTAAGCTGCTGTACCTCTTTTTGGTGTTCGGATGCCGCATGTCGATGATCGCCTTTATCTTCTCAGGGTTGGCCTCAATTTCTCGTTGAGAAATGAGGAACCCGAGGAACTTCTTCGAAGTCACTCCGAAGCGCACTTAGTCGGATTCAGCCTCATCCGGTGTCGTCGAAGAGTGTGAAAAGTTTCTTCAAGATCTTGGACATGATCTGAAGTCTGCACGCTCTTCACCAGCATGTCATCCACGTACACCTCCATGTTGCGCCCGATTTGATCTTTGAAGATCTTATTGACGAGTCGCTGGTAGGTGGCTCCGATATTTTTCAGTCCGAAGGGCATTACTCTGTAGCAGTAAAGGCCCTTAGCGGTCACGAAGGCTGTATGCTCCTCGTCTTCGGATGCCATCCGGATCTGATTGTATCCGGCAAAGGCATCCATAAAGCTGAGCAGTCGATGGCCGGACGTCGCATCTACCAGCTGGTCGATTTTTGAAAGTGAGAAGCTATCCTTCGGTCAGGCACAATTCAGGTCGGTATAGTCGATGCAGATCCTCCACCTCCCGTTGGCTTTTTTCACCATGACAATATTGACGAGCCAGTCGGGGTACGTGGTTTCTCTGATGAAGCCCGCCTCGAGTAGCTTGTCCACTTCCTCATCGATGGCCTTCTATCTTTCGGGAGTAAAAGATCACTTCTTCTGCCTCATCGGCCTCATTCCAGGGTCGATATTGAGTCGGTGAGTCATCATCTCCGGAGGGATGCCGGACATATCTGTTGCCGACCAAGCGAATACGTCGACATTGGCCTTCAACAGCTCTATTAGCTGCCGTTGCTCAGGGTCAGATAATTGGATCCGACCCAGACCCTCGTTCGGGATTCTCTACTATTGGGATGGAAACCAGTTGTTCGGTCGGTTCGCCCCGTTCTTCCTCTCCCCATTGGTCCAACTTGTCGACCGTCAGGGAGTCTTCGATTCATCGCTTCGAGCAGAGATTTGAAAGCATCGTCGAGCGAGCTGTTGATCCCGCGCATCTCCCCGCTCTATTTTTTATCGAAATCGAACCAGCAGGTGGTACGTCGAGACTATCACTCTGAGAGCGTTCAGTCCGGGTCTTCCAAGTATGGCATTGTAGGTCGAAGGTACTTGGACGATCGCAAAGGTTAGGTGGATGGTGCTTTGTCGTGGTTCGGTCCCAGCTATCACGGGAAGAGTAATTTCTCCTTCCATGTGACAGCATCTCCAGCAAAACCTACTAGGGGTGTAGAGACTCTCTTGAGCCGATCAGCCGACAGTCGTATTCGGAAGAAGGTCGAGTAGAACAAAACATTAGTCAAACTTTCATTATCAACAAGGATCCTTCTTACATCATAATTTGCTATGGTTGCCGAGACAACAACAGCGTCGTCATGGGAGTTTGGATTCTCCGAGCATCTTCATCTGTAAAAGTAATTAATCATCTTGGCGCAGCTTCTTCATCGACTCCCCTCCAGCAGTCGTCCCCCAGTCCAGTCATTTGGAGATCATGTTATGACCCCGGTCATGGGCTGGTTGTTCACTGCCTCTTCAGTCGGTTGGGGTCGTCGGTCGGGGATGGATCGAGTCGACGGGCTCCTTCGAAATTTTTCGAGATACCCTCGGCGTATGAGGGCCTCGATTTCATCCTTGAGTTGGTGCACTGTTCGGTGTTGTGGCCGTGGCCCCGATGAAATCGACAGTATTTTTGCCGGTCGAGGCCCTTTGCCTTCAAAGGCGGAGGCCGTCACAGATATTACTCTCCTTCGATCTCCATCAAAATCTGTGCACGAGGAGTACAGAGAGGAGTATAGGATTCATACCTGCGACGCATCGACCTCGAACTCTGTCGTCGGGGTGATCTCAGGCTCTGTCGTCAGGGTGAAACCTGTTTGTCGGTCAGGGGCCCGCTAGGTTCCGCAGCAGCCCGACCTTTCCTTCGCTTCTCCTTCGGGCCCTTGGTCTCGGTCAGGCACCGGTCGGAAGCGCCTTCGTCTGCGTGCATGTATTTGTACACGTGCTCCAGCAGTTCGGCATATGTCCGAGGGAGGATCTTGTCCAAGGAGTACGTAAATCAGGACCCCCTCAGCCCCCTCTTCATGGCTGAGATAGCCATGTCTTCATTGAGGTCCCGAACCTCAAGCGTGGCCACGTTGAATCGCGTCACGAAGTGTCGGAGCATCTCATTTTCTCCCTGCTTGAGGGAGAAAAGGCTGTCCGAGGTTCGTGGCAGCTTCCGACTGGTGCTGAAATGGACCACAAAAGAATGCTCGAACTGTCCGAAGGAGTGGATACTTCCTGAGCGGAGGCCGGAGTATCAGGCCCTGACAGCTTTGCGAAGTATGGCGGGGAAGCCGACGTAAAGGAGGGCATCGGTTGCCCCTTGGATTGTCATGAGAGCCTTGTAGCTCTCCAGATGGTCGACTGGGTCGGTGAAGCCGTCGTAAGGCTCCACATGAGGCATCTTGAACCGACTAGAAATCGGCTCGTCGAGGATGAGTCGGGAGAGAGGTTGGGCAGTCTGAAAGTCGACGTCGTTCGAAGACTTCTGTCCGTCCACCTGGAGCTGGACAAGCCGACGATCGATTTCTTCGAACCTACGTTCGTAGTCATCGATCCGTCGGTGTTGGGAGACTCCAGGGGTCGAATCTCTCGATGAATCTGAGAGGGAGGCGGATAGTATCCGCGGTCGCTTCTCCTTCCTCGCTCGCTCCAGCTGGGAAGGAGAGGGACGCCGAGATCGATGGGTGTCATGCCGTGGCCGCCTCTCCCCTTCTCGATGGGAATGCTGAGACGGCTGCTCCTGAGGAGGAGATGGAGACCGATGCGGGCGTCGGCGGCTACTCCTTGACGGCATCGGGCGCATCGTCGGTTGCTCCGCCGGTGAGTGCGGCAACCGGATTGGTTGTTGTTGAAAGTCTTTGACTGCATCCGTCAGCACAGTCATCTACCGCACGATCCCCGCGATCTGCGCTTCCGTGGTCACCACAGGATGCGGAGAGCTGGGTTCCGCCATGGAGGGTGGAGGAGAGGCCTCTTCTCGACGAGAAGAGTGCCTCGCCAATCCAGTGGCTCTCGATCACTGAGCCCTGGTTCTTGTCATCATGAAAGGATTTTTCAAGCTCTGTGGAGGTCGTGGTCGCCCCTTCCTGACGCGCCAAACCTGTTGCGGCCAATCTCCTCGTCGCCTGATCGCCGGGAACGAGCACCTGCAAGAGAAGTCCACATTGACCGGAGATGCCTCCGGCGGGGACCCTCCGACGGTCAAGTCAGAGAGGAGACTAGGCAACAGTAGAAAAGAATCAGGGACTCAGCGAGAGAGAGCCAGAGAGAGAGAGAGTGTGTGTGTGTGAGCTCAGGAGCTTAGAAAAACCTGCCCCCCCCCCCCCCGCCAACACTGTTGCTCCCCCATTTTATAGTAGAGCGCGGCGTGGTCCTGCCATTAATGACGCAGGCAACCGGAGAGTTGTCAAATCACCGGAGGCTGTTAGAGTCGCAGCGGACTGTCAAGTCGTCGTGGGCTGTCAAATCATTAGTGCTGACCTATGTCCTTGGCAGGACGATGCCCCCAGGGCGGCCACGCCGCATGTCCTTGTCA
The DNA here is from genome assembly GCF_000442705.2 of Elaeis guineensis. NCBI lineage: Eukaryota > Viridiplantae > Streptophyta > Magnoliopsida > Arecales > Arecaceae > Elaeis > Elaeis guineensis. The sequence continues at coordinate 68,942,801 of NC_026006.2, read as the reverse complement.
GGACAGCAGCTCATAGCAGTCGTACGGCGTTTGGGGGAGTTGACCGACCATACGTCGGTATTCGGCTGCTGGACGTCGGGTGAAGACCCGGGGACACCGTCGGTTGGTCTGGCGCATTGCGGGAGTCGGACGTCGACTGCCATCCCCGTCCAACAGTGAGTCGGTAATCTGGGCTCCGCCGCTCGGCTAGTCGGGAACAGAATGGGTCTGTCCGACCGACACACCTTCGGTCGGATAATGTCGGCAGCTACTGTCGGTGGTCGTCGGTCGTCGGTCGTTACGGTCGGTAGAGTCGGACGTCGGTCGGACAGACCCGAGGGTGAGTCGGTGTAAAAGGGGTCGTCGGTATATCCCAACTGGTAGAACTTCCAAGCCACAAAATTTGTTTCACTTGCTTCCTCTCATCTGTCTCTAGACAGTGGATCAAGCGGAGATGGGCTTTTGCCAGAGCTTCAGCTATTCTGATTGTGCATCACTAGCAAAACAAGCTGCAAGAGTTGATTTGGCGTGCTAATGGAATTTGTGAAAAAAATGGTGTTAACAAAATATCGGGAGCAAGATAGCAGCTGGTTGAGATTGGGAAATGGCAGAACATCCATGATTTGGAAACATGTATTTAAAATCTATCAGGAGATTCAAAGACACATGGGAGACCAAGTTGGCAATGGCACCTCAGTCAACATCTGGAAGTCCAATTGATGAGCGAAGGGCCTCTTAATTTTTTTCTTTTTGGGTACATTCTTTTGTGTGTGTGTGTGTGTGGAATAACGGAGGAAGTGGGACACTTTCCCTGGATTTATTAATTAAAGAATGGGCCGAACGGCATAAGGAGAGCCATGTCAAAATGGATTGATCCGTTTGGAAGTGATGCCATGTCAAAAAAAAAAAAAAATCTTAAATATAAAGAGCCTCTTAATCAAAACGATGTATTACTTTTCGCATTTTCTGATGAATTTTTTGTGTATGGGCGACTGGCGTATTTTTCAAAAACAAATGGGTCTGTCAAAAAAAAAAAAAAATCTTAAATATAAAGTGCCACTGGAGTTGGCTGCGAATGTAATAATTCCTTGCTGCAACTTTCTACTAGGGTCAGACAGGCGGCATGCGGGAGCCTGAGACCATCTGGCCCTTACGGTTTGCAAGTTTACAAGTAATTTTCTATCCAACTTTTCCACAAAAAATTTAAAAAAAAAAAAATCGTGTCCAACTTAAACTAGTTCCGGCAACTGGAGTGCCGGAACTAGTTCAAGCTTAACGTAAGCATTGTTACAAATAAAATCCTATAGAATTTTAGTATATTGGAAGCGTCTCGGATGAGATAAATCGTGAACCAGCATACATCGAGCCTGAAAGCCTCGTCACGGGAGACCGGACACGCGTGACTTAGAGGAGCGAAGCGAAAGATCTAGGGTTCGGGGCTCAGGGGCTCTTTGTGCTGGGAGAAAGAGACGATGGCGGTGGACGCGGCCCGCCCTCAGAAGCTCCGGTGGGGAGAGCTCGACGAGGACGACGGCGGCGACCTCGACTTCCTGCTGCCGCCGCGGGTGGTGCTAGGCCCGGACGAGAACGGGATCAAGAAGACGATCGAGTACCGGTTCGACGACGAGGGCAACAAGGTCAAGGTCACCACCACCACCCGCGTCCGCAAGCTCGCCCGCGCGCGCCTCAGCAAGCGCGCCCTCGAGCGCCGCTCCTGGCCCAAGTTCGGCGATGCCGCCCGCGAGGACGCCGGCAGCCACCTCACCATGGTATCCACCGAGGAGATCCTTCTCGAGAGGCCCCGCGCCCCAGGTTTGTTTCTTCTTCCTTTTTGTACCATCTCAAGATTCCACCTTTTCGTTTTTTCTTAGTGTTTGGATAAGTTTCCTGGGATTGTTGCGTGGATTGTATTCGATCTCTCTGAAAATCCTAGTTTCTCATGCTAAAGAAGGAAAAAATTAATCGAAAGACAAGATTTTTTATTTTATTTTATTTTTTTTTGTTTTCCCTGGTATTGGTTATTAATTGAGATGTTGATTGGATATCTTTGGTCATTACGAAGAAAGATAGTCCTTCCCGATAAAAATGTTGGCGAAGAGGTTGACGTATCCATGACATGTGAGAATGCTTTTTTCAAAATATCATAGATCAGACTACAATTGTAGGTCTTATTTTGTTGATCCAAAGAAGAAAAGGACAAGCAAGGCGGGTTTTTTTAAGTTCATCATATATCCGATTATTGATCTAATATTTCAGTCATTGGAAAGAGTAGTCCTCGAAATGTAAATTTTGGTGAACAGTCGACGCATGAATGCTATCTGAGAATTTTTTGTGCTGAACAATCTCAAATAAATTACAATTGGATTCATGTTCATTATGCATACACCTTGAACAGCTTGTCCTCTGTCTGCTGGTAAAAGTGGTCTTTTTTGTGTCTTAAACGAGGTCTTAAACTGATTGGACGATTTAGGGTTTAGGGGAGCAGTTTACTGCCTTATCCTGCACAATAATCTCAAAGAATCTTAACTGCTTTGTGATATTTGACCTTTTCCTTTTGTGTTTGTTTGATTGGTTAGCTGATCACAAAGAATCTACGTACAGGGTGTCTTTGTCTGTGTATGCTTGTGCTATAACTGTAATGCCTTCAGAGTAGAAGGTAAGGAAGGACTGATTTTTAACACTTAAATCATATGACTGAGTAACTTCAGAAATGCTAACTGACATTAGGCTATGAGAATCCTTGAACAAGTAGATTTTAATTTGGATATATTAGATGTTATGTTGTCAGTACAGTTAAAGTTTGTAACCATCTGTTGGGGTAGGATTACTAAAATGATATAAGTGATAGGTAGTAATTCTTGCTTGTTTCTGGTTAAATTAGTATATCAATAGTATGAGGACCATCGCCGGCGCTTTGGATTGCTTTGGACTGTGATTTTTGCATGTGTGCTCTTGTCAGAAGGGCATAGTGTAACTTGTTAAGGAGGATTTTAAATAAAATCTTAGTTATATTTCAATTTCAACTGTTTGCTCCAGGCTACAGGTCTATCTCTCCTTCAACAGAAGCACCATTAGGTGCTCTGTATGATGTGTTTCAACCAATTGGTGTACTTTTAGTGGGAGTGGTTATGGACGAGAGTGATGATATAAAATAACACTAGGAGAAACCTTTCAAACATACTTATCAAGGAGATCTAAACTAGCTTGAAAGGTTCTGTTACTATTCTTTGAACATGTCAAGATCAAGTTAAAAGATCGGACTTGAAGTGCATGCACTCCTTCAACAGCATACATCTGATATTGCCTATTGATCATGGCCATGAACAGATACTTCATCCTATTTTCTGAGATCCATCATGCTGCCATTCATGCATCAATCTGTCAGTCTTTCATGAAAGAGTATACCCAAGTCCGCTTAGTAATCTATTTTATCAATAAATCTTTGTCTAAGGAAAGGCCCAAATCTAACACTTATACGATCCTTGCTTAGGTCTATTTTGATTACCTTTGTCAACTTAAGATTTGGTAAGGGCCCAATCCATGGGATGATATTCTACTTATGTAAAGTAGAATTTTTCCTGAATGGGCACAAGGAGATGGCACTCACCATCTCTCTAGATGCTGTATGTTGGAATTGTACAGAGTGTGGACCCTGTAGAGGGTTTGGTATTTGCACCCAAGCTGGAGGAGATTTCTGAAACATCATTGCTAAAGCACATAGTGCTCTTCTCTTGGGCACCTAGAAAAAAAAAATGCAAATGATCAGTGAGAGTTTGAAGCTCTCCCTCTAACATGAAAGCAGTCTTTACAAGAGAGGAAAAAAGAAAAAGAAAAGAAAGCACAGTTTGTTCATTGATAAAGTGGTGTGCATGAGGAATTCCGACTGAACATTGAAATTGAAGATGGTGACAGAGACATGAAATTTACCAGAGAGGTTACAAAGAAATATTGAACAAGAGACTAGAGTGGTAGAGCTCTGGAGGAAAAGGTGCCAAGTTCGGTTCATGGATATGGGGTTCCATGTTGTTGCGGATAAATATGGATGAGACTGCTGTACAAGTTTTTGATGATGGAGATTTGAGTTGTAGAAATGCAAATCCATCATGGGGTGAAGACTATTTTTATGAATTTGGTTACTGCCAGTTGAAGTTGGTAAGGAGTATTATGCTAAGCGGGATGATAAGAAAAATAATGGTGAAGAAGCATAGGAAATGAAATATGTTGAAGTGGTTGACAAGTTCATAATGAGAAGAATTGTTTTTGCAACTACTTTTGTCGATGACTAGTCTATTTTTGTTAATGATGAATGTATTGAATTTTCTTCAGATAAGCACAAATTTGATGATGTTGGATTGCAAGAATAATTTATGGGCATCATGAATATCGAATTAAAGTTTATAGTTTAACTATTTTAGTTGCCCTACCTCTTCTTTTGGGGCTTTAGACCCTGTGTCAGCTTCTTTATAAGCCCTTATATGGAGGGCATAACATGTAGTTCAGTGAGGTTTCTGAATATAATTTTGGCGTGGTTGCTTCACATTGTTTCTCTCCTTTCCTGTCCATCTTCTGTGGAAATTTGTTGGTTGCATATGACAAGACAAATACTTTTCTGTTTGGTGTGAATCTTCACGTTTTTGCCTTTGATAAATCTTGCATTCAATTTGTCTTTTGGTCCTTGTCAACATTATATCAGAATGACTTTGCTGTCACATTGTTAGTTTAGCAGCATCAATTGAATTATTGCAGTATCGTACAATTGTTAGCATCATCTATAGGTATGCATGTTTCTGCTATGTGCATTTTCAGCTCAAATAATATAATTCTCCATACACTATTAAAAGCCACAAGGTTGCAATTAATCAGTTTATTGCTTGGGATTATTTTGTGGGGAGAATCCTCTTCTTGATGAATAACATCCTTGGAAGACTTTAGTTTTCCAGAGGACTAGATGACATTGACTTAAACATGGTTTTATACCTATCACTTGAGACAGTCCAAATAACAACCTTCATGCATTTTGTCTGTGATTTTAACACCATCTGCAATGGTTGGTGTCAAGGTTTGACGAACCAGTACCAAGGGACGTACCTGTCAGCAACTGGTTCATTATGATACTAGTGCATGCCGTACCAAGCTGAGATGTACTGGAACCAAGGGGAGGGGGGGAGAGATGGAGGAGAAGAAGGAGAGGGGGTGGAGAGGTGTAACTTGTCGTAGTGATACCCAAATTCTATCTAGCGTCGTCGTCACAACATCATGGAGTTGTCGTTGTTGCAGAGCATAGAGAGGGGGAGGAGAGGAAGATCGAGAGAGTAGAATCGAGAAAGAGGAAGAGAGGAATCGAGAGACGAGGAGAGAGGGAGAGGATCATGAGGGGTTTTTATTTTTAAAAAAAATGATTCAGTTTGGGAACCGGATCAACCAGCCAAGCGATCCCGATAACCATTTGGTCCAGCTTGGTACTGCCCCAAACTGCCCGGTTCAAGATGGTCCGGTGGTTCTCGATTTGTGCTATATAAGTTTCTTGTTAGTTGATGTTGCATTTGGGATCTACTAGTGCTGTATGTCTCTGCTAATTTGAGGCAATTTTTTTTGCATTGTAAACATTGATCTGGGTTTGCCAGATGTCGAGCTTTAGGAGCCATTATTTATATGTCGTATATGCAGTTGTTTTGTAAAAGGATACTTGAAGACAGTTGTTTTGTAAAAGGATACTTGAGGCAATCATATGTAGCATTTTAATATTAGTTAGGGGCGTCTTTTTCCCACTCTTCTGTTTGTTGCATCCATTATGGATTTCTTGGGTGCTATTTTTCTCTAAAAGATCACATTAATTATGTGGTTGGCAGGATTAGTATTAGGTACAGCATCAGACATGAAAAACAACAGCTAATATGATTAAAATAACGTGCATTGTTTTTTGATTATTGTTAGTTTTTCTCTTTTCATCCCTTTCTTTATATTTCATCTATATATTCCCTCAAGCTATATCTTCGACCCCCCAGTTATGTGAGTATTAATGACTTGGTGCTCCTGACTACAGGTAGCAAAGCCGAAGAAACAAGGGTTGCAGGAGACCCATTGGCTGCTATGGGAAAAGCAGGTGCTGTTCTTATGGTATGCAGGACTTGTGGTAAAAAGGGCGACCACTGGACATCAAAATGCCCCTACAAGGACCTTGCTGCGCAAACAGAAAACTTTATTGACAGGCCTCCAGCTGCAGAAACTGCAGCTTCGTCTGGTCCTAGCAGGGGAACTTATGTTCCTCCAGGCTTGAGAGCTGGTGCAGAGAGGATTGGAACTGAGATGAGGCGTCGGAATGACGAGAACTCAGTTCGGGTGACCAACCTTTCTGAGGATACGCGTGAGCCTGATCTTCTTGAGCTCTTCCGTCCTTTTGGTCCCGTAACTCGTGTCTATGTTGCTGTTGATCAGAAGACCGGAGTAAGTCGGGGCTTTGGTTTTGTGAACTTTGTCAACAGGGAAGATGCAGAGAGAGCTATCAACAAGCTTAATGGCTATGGTTATGACAATCTTATCCTGAGAGTTGAGTGGGCTACTCCGAGGCCCAATTGAATCTATGGGTTGATTGCAGAAATTTGGAGTCTGGACAAGTGCTCTGTTTTATTTTGCTTTTTTCCCTATTAAAATTTTGCTATGAAACCTCTGGAATATCTAAAAGATGATGTGCGAACTATTTTTGCTATCAGCGGACGTGCGCCAAGCATTTGCTTTTGGATCTTGGTGGGATATGGCATGCTATAATATTTTTGTTAGCGATAACAGTTGCTTTGGGGTCGTGTGTTGGCTTGACTTGTGATAATTTTATTCTCTACCTCATGGAGAGTCGAACGTTTAAAATGCTTCGGTAGGCGGAAATGCTTGTTTTCTGAATGCACTTGGTTCTTGGTTGTACGCGTTGTCAGCAGAAACGTACCATTGTATCGTGCTTTGCTCCTCTCGTGTTATCCGACCAGGTGAGGTTTCGCCTCTCTTTGTTATTTGAGACAGCGGTATTTATTTCTAGGGAGCATGTCGTGAATGCGCTTAGAGAGGGGCTGACGTGAGAAGAAAAGGATGTTCAAGCATGGATGGAAACGGATCAGACCAGTCATGATATGTGTTAAAGATTTGTTTTTGTGGGAACGTGGTGCTTATGGTATTTATTGTCGTTGGGGAGATTAGTGGGTCTTTTGGTAGTGGATCAGACTAGTCATGATATATGTTAGAGATTAGTTTTGGTGGGAATGTGGGGGTTATAGTATCTTTTAGTGTCCTTGGGGAGACTAGTAGAGCATTCAGTGTCATCTGCAGCTGTGACAAACTACATTCCTAGAAGACAAAAATGCGAAAGTCGCAGAACTCTGAGAATGATTGTGGAAATATGGGATTTATTTCATCATATATGCTGACATTGTAAGTATGAAAACATATATAATGGAAGCCATAGCCACAGCCGCAGCGAAGTAAAATATTCAGCATAATAACTAAAGTTCCTCTTCCCTTGTAGACGGTTGCAGAATAACATGCACCTGTGACACCATAGCAGTACCTAAGGGCTGCAATTTCTGTAATCACATCAATTTCATCATATACAACGCAGATAGAGGTAATTAGTGCATGTATACAGGCATGCCCCCTCCTAGGCACCGTGCTGCTGCTCCTCACCACCGGCCTCGATGCTCATAATATACTCGATCTCCTCGGTGACCTCCTTCATGGACGGCCGGTTCTGCCTCCTCTCCTCCAAGCAAGCCATGGCGAGGAACCCCAACGCCTTCATGGTGTCCAGCTCCAGCTGGGTGGCCCCCTCCTTGACCGACCCATCCACCACCTCCATCAGCCTCTCCTCCTCCACCTTCCTCTGCACGTACACCGCCAGGTTCACATCATCGGGTCCCCTGTTGAAATCGATCGCCTTCTGCGACGTCAGCAGCTCCAGCAGCACCACCCCGAAGCTGTACACATCGCTCTTGTCCGTCAACTGGTAGTTGCGGTAGTACTCCGGGTCCAGGTACCCCAGGGTGCCCTGGGCGCACGTGGAGATGTGGCTCAGGTCCGACTCCGCCAGCCGGGAGAGCCCGAAGTCCGACACCTTCCCGTTGAGCTTCTCGTCGAGGAGGATGTTGCTGGACTTCACGTCGCGGTGGTAGATGGGGGGCACCGCGGAGGAGTGCAGGTAGGCCAGGCCCTCGGCGGTCTGGTGGGCGATGGAGAGGCGGCGGCGCCAGGGGAGAGGCGGCCGGAGGCCGTGGAGGTGGTCGAAGAGAGTTCCGTTCGGAATGAACTCGTAGACCATGAGGGGCTGTTCGAGGTCGACGCAGCAGCCCAGGAGGCGGACAAGGCTGCGGTGGTTGACCTGGGACAGGATGCGGACCTCGTTGAGGACCTGGTCGGTGGACTTGGTGTTGCCGAGCTTGGCGCACTTGACGGCCACCGGGGTGCCGTCCTCGAGGACGCCCTTGTAGACCTCGCCGTAGCCGCCGCTCCCGAGGAGGTTGTCGGGGGAGAAGTTGGCGGTGGCCTTCTTGATCTCTTTCCCGGTGAAGTTCTTGGCGGAGCGCCCGCTCGTATTGTTGAAGTTGAGGATCTCCTGCCTCTCCTTGGCCAGGCGCTCCCGGGCCTCGCGGATGCGCCGCTGCCGCCGGTACAAGAGGAACCCCGCCGCGCCCACCAGCAGCGCCGCGCCCACACCGGACACTAGCCCTGTTTCGGAAACAAAATTTGAGTTCGTTTGAGACGCTCGCTTGCAATAACCTTGACAATGGGATAAGGTGGGAGTCCGTTTTCCTACAAACAACTGCGACCTAATTGTCTGTGGTCGTGGTCGTGTCCGTGTAACTAACTAGCGGCCCTCCAAAGTCAATAGGCCAAGGAGGTCACCCGAATATTATGTGAAGTCCACCAAACATGCACATGAAGAACGATTCGGTCTTTAAAAAATTTCTCAACGAGGTAAAATATCGATCCGCACATCTAGATGGTACAAGGCACGAAAGCTATTGGCATCTTGTATGAACATTCATGCCCCCACGAAAAAGAAAAAGGGGTGCGGTCCAGATCCACTTTGTAGTGTTAAAATATTATTTCCACTACCGCTCCACCAACGTATCATCTTACTCAATTATATATAAGACCTAAGATAGATGTACCATAGTAATTCTGATAATCATAAAATATTCGTGACTCTCAAAGCTTATATTAACGTACCAGTCCTATTTCAATCTTATGATTAATATGGCGAATGACTATTCCATCGGACCTGATCCATCTAATAATTTCTCGCGTTTGATACCCATATAAAGCAGAGAAAGACACCATTTTTGAAAGGAACAAAGTTCGTGATCGGATAGCAATTCACGATTATTAATGTTAAAAATAAAATAAGCAGTCATCTAAAATTGAAAAAGAAGCTCACCTGCAATCAGAGGCCCATGGTTTGTTCCACCGCATCCTCCCGTGCTCTCGCATGAATCCGTAACATCTACATAGGAAAGAGGAGGGAAAAAAAAAGAAAGAACGAATAAGAGTCACGGAGGAGACTACCAGCGAGTAATCCGGAGAAGAAAGAAACGGATGACGGTCAAACTCACCGTCGGCACATACGCCGTGGATGGGGTCCCAAGTCAAGCCAGCCTCCGTATTGCAGAAGCACCGTTTGACCGTCCCGCCCGACGCCGGATCCGCCCTGCACGTGGCGTTGGATCCCGCCTCGCAGTCGGCCTGGGACCGGCAGACCGGCTCCCGAGGCGACGCCCACTGGAGCTCCACACCGGAGCTCGCGCCCCACTGCGCCACCGGCGTCCCCGCGGCGTTGAGATTGACGAAGCTGCGGTAGGCGCTGCACCCGACGCCGGAGGCCCGGACGGCGTAGGAGGTGGAGGAGCCGCCGGCGACGAAGGTGCAGCAGATGGAAATGGGGCGGCAGGCGGCGGCGTCGGCGGTGGCGTTGACGTAGATGTGGCAGAGGCTGTTGGAGGAGCAGTTAAGGGGGGAGAGGAGGAGGCGGGAGGTGCAGTTGAGAAGAAAGATGGTGTTGCTGCTGGAGACGTTGAAGGGGAGGGAGCTGTTGAGGATGATGCCCTGAGAGTGGAGGTCGGTGGTGACGCAGGAGGAGGCGGAGGCGAAGGGGGCGGGGCGGATGACGAGGCGCTGGGTTGAGGGGTGGATGGAGGTGACGGAGTAGGAGGAGCCGTTGAGGGCGTCGAAGAACAGGGATCGCGTCGTATTGTCGCATCGGATCTTGTACAGGGGGTCGCCGCAGCCATCCGCCGTGCTCAGAGGGAACGGCACGGCCGTGGAGCCGCACGAGGGGCACACCTTGGCGTCGCCCAACCAAGAGGAGTACACAAGGAAGAGGAGCAAAGTGGGAAGGAGGAGGAATTGGAGGAGCGGCTTCGACATTTGTGGGTTGGGATTAGAAGGTTGGGAGAATTGGAGGAGGAGGAGGAGAGTGGACTCAAGACTCAAAATGGGGGAGGATTGGTTGAAGGGTTTTTAATGCGACTGGTGGGAGATTTATTTTTTATTTTCTTTTTCTTCCACTTGGTGCGAATTTAATGCAGTAGTGATTGACACGTCAGTTGTTTTACCGAATAAGCTCGAGACTTGCACCAAAAAATAAGCTCCAGAGAAGGAACCATGTGCAAGTACTAGGTGGCCCCATCATCAGGTCTGGATTTGGGTTTGAATGTCGAAATGGGTGCGGGTTGTCAGCCAGAAGCTCAGGGCATTTATTTGCTGGATGGCTGGTTATGTGTCCAATTTTGGAAGCACCATTTTATGAACAATTGTATCAAATATTTTTGTCTAATTTTTTTATATTTTATTTTCCGATTTATATGGATGCATTTTCTTTATTAGCATAAAAGAATACTCCACAACCTTTTCTGCGGTTCGTAAAACGACAAGGTTCGATGCTTATTATTTAAAGATTAAAAAAATATGGCATGAGGGATTGCACGTTAAGTACTTGCTGCCGGTACTTCTTGTTATCGCGGTGATCTTTTGGATTTATTTATACTTAGGATTGGAGGTTGGTGTTTGACCACTGTATGTTACTGACTTTGGTGTTGACTTTTGCTCCCTTGTTCCCTCCCTTTTGCACCAAGAATATAGACCATGTGTGAACTGGTTTTATAATCATGCGGCCTCTCATCTATTGCATTTGAAGCTGAAACTGCATCCAGTATCGATTATATATTAAATATATATAATAAAATATTTATACTTAATTTATTTAATAAAAATAGATAGCTATTAAATAGATATAAAAATTTATATTTATATTTATTTTAAATAAATATAAATATTATTGATATAGTTAATCGATATTTGATCATGTGGCAAAATCAGAAAGAATCATCTGAAAATCATATTGATCAAATCAGCTTTTTGGTCAGATCGATGGAATATCAACCTGATCAATCTACAGCTCGATACTGATTTAAATTGATCGAATTAATCCTTGAGTATTGTGATCAGTTCAGCTTAGATTTCGATCGAGAACCGATCTGATCCAAAACAAATACAGTTAATCTACAGTTTTATTACAGCTGTCGTCCAACTTTATAATAATTATCTTCCAGCTATAATACAGTTAACCATCATATGGGTGAACAACCCACAATCTTCATACAGCTAAACTATTCTGTTATAATAAATTAACGATTTAACAGATTCCTAATGATCTAACAAACTTTCTCAAACGACGTAATGTCCCAAGCAAATCTCTTCTATATAAAGAGAGGTAGGGCACTCTTCGCAAGATAAGTGATAACTCACAGAGTTCAGACTTTACTGATCTCTTTCCAATTCTCTCACTGAAGAGAATCTGACTTCTCTCTATTCAAATTACTTTTCTTGTCTTTCAATTCTTTATTTTCCACTATTTGTCCTCAAAGTCTCTACTGATTTAAGCATCTAAGGATCCTAAATTGAAAGTTACCCAACAGTCTTAGATTTTTTTTTTCTGCAGGATCCTTCATAGTCTTCACCAACTCAATCCTTTAAAGCTCTCCAGCTCGGTTCAGGACTGATTGCGTTATTTTTCCTCCAAAATCTTGCAACAACAGATACAAATAAGATATTGAAAATATATATATAGCCATAAATAAGTGAGATGGTCAAATTTTTTGACCATAAAATCAAAAATATTATTTAAATAGATGATAAATTAAGTTAACGGCATCTTGATATAATTATATTTTTTTAAAATTATAAATATTATATAGAATTAAATGAGATTATACATAAAATTGATATCCGAATACGGATTGGATGGTTGTCTACATATATTTGTATCTATTTTTTTTAACAAATATGAACTCAAGAGTTCAAACTTGTTGGGGAATACCCACCGACCGACCGATGGCCGGAGGGACCGACCGACCGACGGACGGCCGGAGGGACCGACCGACCGACTAACGGTCGGACCGACCTTCCGACCGATCGACTGACGGCCGGAGGGACCTTCCGACCGACCGACTGACGGCCGGAGGAACCGACCAACCGACTGACGGACGTCATCACCGGCCAATTAGCGGCCCATCACCGACTGGTGATATATCGAGCGTACCTTTTTCGACCAACTGAACCCGGAGATCTGATGGCCGACTCACTCGCCGACCAACGGAGGGCCCCGACGCCACTCAGCTGGCCACCGACCTAGGGTCGGTCGACTCTTCCGATCGCCGTACAGCCGCCAGAGCTTGTCAGTCCTGACAGCCGCATGCGGCACGGCCATCTAGGGACATTATCCCGCCGAGGGCATTGTCAACCCTAGCGATTTGACAGCCCCACGGTGACATGACACTTTCACGGCGACTCTGACAGTCTACAGTGAGTTGACAATTTCTCACTTGTCTGCGCCATTAATGACGGCGCCATACCGTGCTCCACTATATAAATCGGGGAAGGCAACAGTGCAAGGGATCGACTCCCCCCACTTCTCGACTCCAAAAACACAGGCTCGCACCTCTCTCCCTCTCTCCCTCGATTGAGCTCTCTGTCTTCATTTCACTGTTGCCCAGTCACCTCTCTGACTTGACCGTCGGAGGGTCCCCGCCGGAGCCGCCTCCGGTCAGTGTGGATTTCCTTTTTTGCAGGTGCTCATTCCCGGCGACCAGGCGATGAGGGGATTGGCCGCAACAGATTGGCGCGTCAGGTAGGGGGGACGATGACGAAGACAAGAGCCCAACGATCGAGGATCACCGGGTCGGCGAGGTGCTCTTCCCGCCGGGAAGAGGCCTCTCCGCCACCCCCAGCGGCGGAGCCCAGCTCTCCACGCCCCGCAGTAACCACGGAGGCGCAGATCGCGGCCATCGTACGGCAGATGACCGTACTGACGGACGCAGTCAAGAGCCTCCAGCAACAGCCGGCGGCCCGTCCGATGCCTTCCAGGAGCAGCCACCGACGACCGCGCCGGTCCCCGTCGCCTCCGCGCGAGCGCCCTCAACAGCGATCCCATGGAGACGAGGAGGGACGGCCATGGCGCGATGACCAACGGTCCCACCAGCCCTCTCCTTCTCTGCTGGAACGGGCGAGGAAGGAGAAGCGGCCGCGAACGTCGTCCGCCTCCCCTTCGGAATCTTCTGGAGACTCCACTCCTGGGGTCTCCCAGCACCGACGGGGGGACGACTACGAGCGCCGATTCGAGGAGATCGACCGCCGGCTCGTGCAGTTGCAGGTGGACGACCAGAAGTCTTCGAACGACGTCGACTTCCAAACCGCCCAACCTCTCTCCCGACTAGTTCTCGACGAACCGATTCCCAGTCGGTTCAAGATGCCGCACGTGGAGCCATACGACGGCTCCACCGACCCGATCGACCACCTTGAGAGCTACAAAGCTCTCATGACGATCCAAGGGGCAACCGACGCTCTTTTTTGCATCAGCTTCCCCGCCACACTCCGCAAGGCTGCCAGGGCCTGGTACTCCGATCTCCGATCGGAAAGTATCCACTCCTTCGGGTAGCTCGAGCACTCGTTTGTGGTCCACTTCAGCACCAGCCGGAAGCCACCGCGAACGTCGGACAACCTTTTCTCCCTCAAACAGGGGGAAAATGAGACGCTCCGACACTTCGTAGCGCGATTCAACACGGCCACGCTTGAGGTCCGAGACCTCAACGAAGACATGGCTATCTCAGCCATGAAACGGGGGCTGAGGGCGTCCCGATTCACCTATTCTCTGGACAAGACCCTCCCCCAGACGTACGCCGAGCTACTGGAGCGCGCATACAAGTACATGCGCGCGGACGAAGGGGCTTCCGACCGACGCTTGGCCGAGCCCAGAGGCCCGAAGGAGAAGCGGAGGAAAGGTTGGGAACCCGCCGAACCCAGCAGGCCCCCGACCGATAGTCGGGACTCGCCACCCCGACGAATCCAAAAATCACCCCGGCAACAGACTCCAAGGCCGGCACGCCTCAGGTATGACTCCTACACTCCTCTCTCCGCTCCTAGTGCGCAGATTCTAATGGAGATCGAGGGAGAGGAATACCTGCGACGGCCTCCACCTCTGAAGGCAAAGGGCCTCGACCGTCGGAAGTACTGTCAATTTCACCGAGGCCACGGCCACAACATCGAGCAGTGCATCCAGCTCAAGGATGAGATCGAAGCTCTCATCCGCCGGGGGTATCTCGGTAAATTTTGGAAGGGCCCGCCGACTCAACCAGTTGCCGATCGACGACCCAAGCCGACTGAGGAAGCGGCGACTAATCAGCCGACGGCCGGAGTCATCAACATGATCTCCAAGCGGCTGGGCTCGGGGACATCCGCGGGGGGGAGCCGACGAAAAAGCCGCGCCCGGATGACGTAATCACTTTTACGGAGGAAGACGTTCGAGGCATCCAAACTCCCCACGACGATGCTGTCGTTGTTTTGGCAACAATAGCGAATTATGATGTAAAACGAATTTTTGTTGATAATGGAAGTTCGACAAATGTTTTGTTTTTACTCGACC